>NC_041380.1:547696624-547716831 GCF_002162155.2 Triticum dicoccoides | reverse complement strand
CATAGCGTTTAGCCCGTAGGGGGACATCAACGCAAAATCATTCACCTAGCCCTAAAGTTAGACCACACATTACGATCTCGAGGTAGATCAACTCTATACTTGATACATCTTCATCAATTTAAACAAGAGTAGGACATAGGGTTTTACCTCCATCAAGAGGGTCCGAACCTGGGTAAACATCGTCTCCTTCGTTCCTGTTACCTTCGATCCAAGATCCACAGCTTGGGGCCCCCTACCCCGAGGTATGCCGGTTTTCACACCGACATTGAGCAACCTCGTCGGTTTTCACTCCAACAACAATTTCTATGATGCGTTAACTGTTACGACTGCGGGAGGATGTCCGTCGGCTTACCTTCGGATTTTTCTTCAGTCTCATTATCTGTGTCGCTACTATTGGGACTGCGGGGGGATGGTGAGTATCATGGTTATTTAGGAAACGTAAGATAGTGTATGATTTATTTTACCTTGACTTATACTCCAAGATGATCATGTACTCCTATATATATGCCCACGAGGCTCAAGCAATAAAACAACAATTCCACCAATCCTTTTATTCCCTTCTAACACCATCACCCATGGTCCAGTTACATGCATACTCTTTTTTTAGACATAATTACTTTCGAAAACAATAGCTTTGGTTTAGGTCATTTCATTCATATAAAATTTATGCAAAATTAATCTTTAAAATCGCACAGCAACGCTTGGGGAAATCACCTAGTGTAATAAATATTTTAAGCCACATCACGCTAAAATAAATATCCATTGAATTAATCAAGGATCAATCAATTTTGCTAGATCTTGGCAGTTGGTGCCTATGAACGATGTGTATTTGTTTTTTAGGAATGCTTATCCTTCGACTAAATGATACTCCCTCCATTCCAAAATACAGTGTGCCCGCGCTTCCCGAGGTCCAACTTTGACCATAAATTTAACCAACAAGACCAACTGCGGCGGAAGAAAAAATTATATAATTGAAAAGTTCTTTCGAATATGAATTCATTGATATAATTTTTGCTCCCGCCGCAATCGGTCTTGGTAGTTAAAATTTACGGTCAAAATTAAAGCACGGGGATAGAGAAAGCACTACATTGTGGAATGAAGGGAGTACTTCCTATGTTTCTAAATATAAGTATTTCTAGAAATTTTAATATGGACTAGATTCGGATATATATAAACATATTTTAGAGTGTAGATCCATTCATTCTGCTTTATATGTAATTAGTATTAGAATCTGTAAAATGCCTTAAATTTAAGAAGGGGGGAGTACATCGCTTGATGAAGAAAAACCGCGTTTATTTGTGAGAAAAATGTCCCTTCATGAAAAATTGACAAGACGCGTCCGATGTCTCTGTGAAAAGACAAGTTGTACGACCCCGGTACAAAACTGGATAGGCCGCGTTGATTGCATCTGGATGCAGCATTATGACGATCCAATGTAACATCGTACCAACGTTGGATGGATTTCAATCGTAGATAAAGTAATTTTGTATTGTTTTAGAGAAAATGCCTCAGCCTGACTTTAAATTAATAAATTCAACGTCAACAACAGTAAGAACCGAACAGAGTGTAAGAGAACAGCGAATGAAGTTTAGACGGCCACAACCGGCAAACAAGGCGCCCAGGCCAAGACCAAAAGCTAAGGGTGCGTTTGGTTGCAAGGGCGGTCATGAATGGGTTGGGATCGTTCAGAAAATAGACATGTTTTGTTATAAAGCACATGAATGGTTCGAGCCAAAAAAAGAGAATATGCCATGAAGATGCTGAACCGTTCCACCCAACCAAATCGGTCGAATCAAATGGCCATTCTTTGCATGCATGACTATGTGAGCATGACTGGTGGTCCCGTCCTAAATAATTAGCTCACCACTTATATTCAGCCAAACACATGAATTGAATGGTTCAATCCCAAAAAAATTGAACGGTCCCAACCCATTCATACGACACCTTCAACCAAACGCATCCTAAACATCTGAACAGGAGCGGACGAAGACTTACACGACAAAGAAGAGGGAGCTCCCACAACGGCGACCTAGCCCGATCAATCCCGGAGATATAAACAGCAGTAGCACGCACACGGCCAATGAGGACCTCCAAAACCGCCTTGTCAGCCTCCTTAATTAGAGATTTCCACTGCTACAAGAATACGGACAGTTTGAATATGACATTAGCCGCTGAGTTAGGGAACACATGTTCAATAGTAGATTTGAATATAGACAACTTTGTATTGTTGCAAAGAAAGAAAAGAACCACAATAACTGTAATTAGCACGTTCAATAATTAAGTTTGTAACTGCCAAATTATGTGACCGGTAAATTTGTCTTAATTATGCTCAAACTACTAATGTATCAAAATTTAACATCCAATTTATTGGTGCACTTCAATGGTATTTAAGCTTACGAAAGTAAATTTTGTAGAAACGTAATCTACTAATCCTCACCTATCACCCGTTCCGGCTATGCTTCTAGCGTCATCGGATTCGATCAGCGTTTGTCTTCGATGGATCCACGTGGATCAAGTCTTCGTTGTGTGTCCATGTGTCATGTTAAATTATTTCGATTTATGTTTTTCTTCATCGACGACGGTTGATATTCTGGTGGGCTGGTACAGTGGTACTGGAGGGCCCAAGTGGTTTTCTAGAATTCTATGCTAGCACTTAATAAATATATGGCCATCGCTTTCCGGGAGAGAAAAAAAGGAGCAGCAAAGGGCGAGCAGGTACTTGGTATATATATGTCGACAAATACTGTGTGTTGCCTCGTCCATCCTTTCTCTCTCCAACCCTACCTCCTTTGTTCTGATTATAATCACTAGATCGAGGTACAGGATGGTACCTTACATGCTGTGCTTTCAGTTCGTGGCGTGTTGCCTCCTGGTCCTGCTCTACTCGCTTCGATCTGGTTCTGCCAGCAGCGCTGGCCATGGCCCGAGAAGCTACCCGGTCATCGGCTGCCTGCTCGCCTTCTACGAGAACCGGCGGCGGCTCCTCGACTGGTACACCGAGATGCTGGCGGCCTCGCCCACCCAGACGATCGTCGTTGACCGCCTGGGCGCGCGCCGGACCGTGGTGACCGCGAACCCGGCCAACGTCGAGTACATCCTCCTGGGCAACTTCGGCAACTTCCCCAAGGGGAAGCCCTTCACCGACGTGCTCGGCGACCTGCTCGGCAATGGCATCTTCAACGTCGACGGCGACAAGTGGTTCGCCCAGCGGAAGCTGGTCAGCCACGAGTTCTCGGCGCGCACGCTCCGTGAGCTGGAGATTGCCGTGCTCGAGGCGGAGGCGCTCGACCGCCTCGTGCCGGCGATGGAAGCGGCCGCTGAGCCGGGCGGCGGCGCCGTGGACATGCAGGATGTCCTCCGCCGGTTCGCATTCGACGTCATCTGCCGTGTCTCGCTGGGCGTTGACCCGGGATGCCTCGACCCGGCATTGCCCGCGCCGAGGCTGGCCACCGCGTTCGACGCCGCCGCCGGGATCATCGCCAGGCGCGGGGCTGCGCCGCTGGCCGCCGTCTGGAAGATCAAGCGTGCGCTCAACATCGGCTCGGAGCGGCGGCTGCGCGAGGAGGTCAAGGTTATTCACGAAGCCGTCATGGATCTCATCAGGAGCCGCAAAAAGGAGCGCTTCCTGGTCAACGCCGGCGACGAGAGGAACGACCTGCTGTCGCGGATGATCGATTGCGGCTACGCCGACGAGGATATCCGGGACATGGTGATCAGCTTCATCATGGCCGGCCGCGACACGACGTCGTCGGCGCTGACCTGGTTCTTCTGGCTGCTCATGCGCCACCGCGACGTGGAGCGAGACGTGCTGGAGGAGATCACGAGCATGAGACGAGACAGCAGCAACGGCACCTACGCCGGCGAAGGCTTCGACCTCGACGACTTCCGCAGGATGCGGGTGCTCCACGCGGCGCTGAGCGAGACCATGCGGCTGTACCCGCCGGTGGCGTGGGACTCGAAGCACGCGGCGGCGGCAGACGTGCTGCCGGACGGCACCCGTGTCTGGCCCGGCGACCGGGTCACCTACTTTCAGTACGGGATGGGGAGGATGGAGGCCATCTGGGGCTCCGACGCCGGCGAGTTCAGCCTGGAGAGGTGGCTCGCACTGCCGACGGACAGCAACTCGGCGTCTGGCGGCGTGTCTCCCTTCAAGTACCCGGTGTTCCAGGGCGGCCCGCGGACGTGCCTGGGCAGGGAGATGGCCTTTGTGCAGATGAAGTTCGTGGCCGGCGCCATACTCCGCCGGTTCGACCTCCGCCCCGTCGACGAGGGCCGCACGCCGGCGTTCCTGCCGCTGCTCACTTCCCACATGCACGGCGGACTCAAGGTGACGGTGAGGAGGAGGAAGGTGGAGACCACAGGCAACGGCCTGCAGGACGCAGCTACAGCCGAAAACCGATCATCATTTTTTAGCTAGTGGTAAATGGTCACACCCTGGTGTAAAAAAGCAAATAATTTTTCATATACATCCACTTTGTACATGCCCATACATACATACGATGATCATATGAATCTGATGTACACACAGAAAAGAATTCAATTCCCGCACAGAATAAAAACACTGATTGATTCCAAGAAACTCGAGTGGTACTTGATTTCCGGCAAGAAATTTTCGCCGTGGTCCCATCAATTCTATTTTATTTCGAACAGTAGGGTCCCATCAAAGTGAAACGAACTAGTACCGGTTGATGTGCTCGCAGTAAACTTTTTTCTTTAGGGGATGCTTGCAGCAGTTTGAACACTGTTTGTAAAACGGAGCCGTGAACTTGTCAGAGTCAGACGAGATAAACTTGAAGGAAAGTTCAGGCAGATGCTAGTAGGAGTACTAATCAATAATTCCTGTCAAGAAACTAGTAGAATTAGAATAAAGCGGGACGCACGTTTCATTTGGCGACGCGCACATGTGGTATAAAAAGGTCGTCGCCCGTCCGATGTGAGGTTGGAAAGTTTGATTGGTTTTGTTTCAGTTAAGATGGGCGCATCAATGAGGAGCATGTGGGTTTTTTCCACGGATGGGGTTGGTTGGGGGAGGATGATGTAGCTATCGGGCGCAGGGGTGGGAAACTAAACGCTAGCTGCTGCGAGATGGACTTTTTTTCTAGCTGTTGAAAGCTCGGCTTTGCTTTTTTAGTCGCTGAAATATCAAGTTGCCGGGGAGGAAAAGGGGTCAGGCGAATGGGGCGCGTTCGAGGAAACCCCCACCCCACCCCTAGGGGGAATAGATATATTCCGGCGGTTCAATGCGTCATGGACCACGTGCGTAATGTGTGGCGTGTCGTGATCTGGCCCGGCGCGATCCTGCCACCCCTTGCTTTCACACCGGGAAGTCTGTCTCCTGCCCCCATATTGTATTGTTTTCTCTGGAGAACGACATCGTGTTTTATTACTTTTGGGAGCTGGACTTGTTTCCTCGTGATGTGGCCACTGAATCATACAGTGCGTACATAACAGCTGGCGGGAATATCTTTGGAAGTTCGCTGTGTAGATTTGCTTCAACGACAAAAGCTGGAAGAAACGGCAAAAAACGAAAAGATAAGGA
Organism: Triticum dicoccoides; assembly: GCF_002162155.2. Taxonomy (NCBI): domain Eukaryota; kingdom Viridiplantae; phylum Streptophyta; class Magnoliopsida; order Poales; family Poaceae; genus Triticum; species Triticum dicoccoides. The sequence continues at coordinate 547,711,292 of NC_041380.1, read as the reverse complement.
GCGCACGTTCGCGCTGCTGCTTCCTCTCACGACCCCCGTCTGGACCGTTGGATCGCCGAGAGCGGCGGGCATCATTTTTTTCGAGAATACATTAATGGTGTATCATATTTTTATAGAAATAAGCAAACATAATTACAAAAAGATAGGCATAGATGCGAACATCAAGCTAGCAAGACTCACTCAACACCTAAGCAAACACTAGCCTAACTACCCACGAATCGATGTAATCTCCCAACTCCAGCTTCATCCCAAACTTTAAGTTCATCCATGATTTGGTGCACCAACGGCCGCGGCTTCCTCTGTTGCTCCAACCGCCCAAAAACGCTTGCATTCCTTTGCTTCCATAAAGACCATGCAACGAAGATGACAATGGTGTCAAAACCTCTTCTATCACTCGTCGAGATGGCACGACGCGTCTGAAGCCACCACGCCTCAAGCGAGTCACATGTGTGTGGCTATCGAACGGTGATACTGATGGCTGTGAAACATAAATGCCATACTTCCTTTGCATACGTGCAATGTAGCATGATATGGTTTACCGTGTCTTCATCTTGTAGGTACGTGTAGCAAACTGTCGTAGAGTCCTGCAGGCCATGCCTAGCTCGCCGATCCGAGGTCTAGAGCCTGTACTGCACCGCTAACCATGCAAAGATTTTGCATTTGAGAATCGCCCTACTCCTCCAAATACACTCGTAGGTAGGGGAAGTTGCTAGCCCGAGGTGCAGAATCCGATACACCGAGCGGGCAGTGTACTGGCCCGATGTATCCCAAGGCCATGCAAATGTATCCGGTCCCTGCAGGTCGCGATGTGCATCAGTAGCCACTCTGAGATGCTTGAGCTGCATCAGGGCCATGAAAGGTGGCTCTCCATTGATGTCCATCTCCCACCTGTTGTCCACCATAGCTTGGCCCATCGTCCGTTGGTTCTGCACTCTAGTGGGAACCAAGGGTAAGATGGCCGGTGCAATGTCCGCCACAGCCAAGCCGTTCATCCATCGGTCCTTCCAGAAGAGGACTCTATCCCCAGCTCCAACTGTGATTTGCACCAAGCGATTGAACACTTGCCTCGCTTCTTCGTCGACCAAAAACGGGATTCCTTGCCAAGGTCTGGTCAACTCCGTCCTCCTCAGCCACTCCCATCTTCCCCTTAGGGCAAGGGCTTGCATCTTCAAATTCTTTACTCCGAGGCCTCCAAACCTTGTTGGGTGACAGATATTATTCCATGCCACTAGGCATTGCCCGCCATTTACGTTAGCCTTCCCGGCCCAGAAAAACGACCTCATCCATGTGTTAATTTCGTCAAACACCCAATCAGGAGCATTAAGCACCATGAGCTGATGGATAGGGCTCGCCGCCACCACGGATTTGATGAGAGCAAGACGTCCAGGCCTTTGAATGAGACCACGTTGCCAAGCCGGGATAAATTTCCTAACTTGATCCAAAAGTGCTTGCCAATCTGCTCTTGTGAGTTGGTGTATCGCTAGAGGAATGCCTAGATACTTGCATGGAAACTGGCCAATGCCACATTGCAGGTGGAAGGCAACTCTCTGCTGGTCCTCCTCCGTGCCTCTAATCAAGATCGCCTTGGATTTATTGTAGTTGACATCCAATCCGGATGCCTCGCCAAAGCTCTCCAGCGCCAGCTTGACGAAAGCCAAGTCCATCTCCGTCGGTCTGATGAACTACGCAACATCGTCCACGTAAATAGACAGCCTCTGAGTAGGAGAGTCCCATTGAATTTGCTAACTACTCCTTCCTCGGCTCCCTTCCTGAACAGCACCTTAAGTCTTCCATAGCAATGGCGAACAAGAGTGGTGAAATGGGATCCCCTTGGCGAAGTTCGCAGGCGTGCACAAAGCTCTGTCCAGGGCATCCATTTACCACAACCTTCGTGCTAGCAGTTTGTAACAAGATAGCCACCCATCTGATCCAAGCCTCCCCAAAACCTTTCTTCCTCATCACTTGGAACAAGAACGACCAGGACAAGGAATCGAACGCCCTCGTGATATCAAGCTTCGGAAACACTCCCAGCGTCTTCCTCGCATGTAATTTCCTAGCAATATGTCTGACAAGGGGAAATTATCATGCGGGCATCTTGCTTCAATGAAAGCCGATTGGTTTGCCCGTACAATTTCTTTCATGCATCTCCTTGCCCTAAAGGCCAGCGCCTTGGCGAAAAGCTTGGCAAAGCTGTGCGTCAGGCTAATCGGGTGATAGTCCCCCACAGAATCAGCATTCGCTCGCTTCGGAATCACGGTGATCAACGCCTTGTTCAACTTGCCAAACCCACGGCCATCTCCAACGTACAGCTTCAAAATAGCTACCATAATATAATTCTTGATTATAGGCCAAGCCTTCTGATAGAAGATGCCTATAAAGCCATCTAGACCCGGAGCACGATCGGCCGGCAAGTCTTTAATGACATTCCAAATCTCCTCCTCCGTAAATATGGCGTCCAGATCTTGTAAATCCACAGTTTCCATCTCAAGGCAATCAAGGGCAAGGGTAAAATACCGGGCCTGGCACTTTCCCATTTGGTTCCTGAACTCGGTGGTGAAAACCTCCTCCTTTTGGTGCTGCTCAGTGATTATATCGTCTCCCCTCTTGACATGCGCAATATAATTCTTGGTGCGTCTTCCATTGGCCACCGCCTGGAAAAGTCTAGTGTTGGCGTCGCCAGCGCCCAGCCATCTAATCCTCGAACGCTGCCTAGCAATAGTCCACTCAAGAGACGCTAGCCCTAGCATGGCCATATTTAGGGTCCTCCGTCATAGCTCTTCTGAAGTTAGGGTTCGAAACTCTTGCGCTTGTTCCAACCTTAGGATCACCCAGTTGGCCACTGCAAGCATGGTTTAGATGTTGCCAGTCTTCCACTGCCCCCACGATTGCAGTGCCATGGCCGCTTTCCGGAATAGAGCATCGATTCTTTTAAATGGATCGATGACGGCATCATCACATACCCAGGCCGCTCTGACTGCGTCTTCGAACCCCTCCAACTTAGTCTAGTACATCTCAAATCAGAACCTCCGCTTTGTGTTGCACATGGCCTTCATACTTAAGTGTAAAGGAGCATGATCCGACACATTCGTTCCCAGCGCCTGCCGAAAGCAGTCCGGATTCATTAGATCCCAGTCCACCGACACAAGGACACGGTCTATTTTGGTAAGGGTAGGGCAATCTCTCTCATTTGTCCACGTGAAGCGTCTCCCATGCATATACGACTCCTTTAGTTCGAGATCATCCACGGACACCCTGAAGTAGGTCATGGTGCACCGATTAATGCTTGTGTTATTTTTCTCCGATGCCTGAAGTATCATGTTGAAGTCACCCAGTAGCATCCAGGGACCGGGGCAAGCCATCCTCCGTGACGGAAGCTCCTGCAAAACTTCTCATCTCCTTGTGGACCATACACCACTGTGATCCACCATTGACTCCTGTCTAGGTTATGAACCAGCCCCGGGAGAGCATGTGTGTCCAAGACAACATGATCCACCTGCACCATGGTCGAGTCCCACACCAAGACCACACCTCCACGAGTATCAATCACTGGGAGGTAAGAAAAACCATCATATGATGGTCCGATACATTGCATGATTGTAAAATGGTCTACAACATCTAATTTCATCTCCAAGAGACACATCATATTACATTTGATCGAGGAGATGAACTCCCTCACCACCTTCTTTTTTGCCGGATTGTTCAAACCTCTCACGTTCCAGCATGTAATCGATGGGCTTGGATCCATGATTGACATGTATAAAACTCCAGCACCAAACTGCACAAAGACTATGCAGCGATCACCATCGCGTTCCCTCCCTCAAGTTCAGCCCTCGGTGGTAGCATCTTGCCAAAAATTGCAGCGATCACTCTCACATGTTGCTCGCGGAGTGGTGAGTCAAATAACTCCTTGAGCTCATCCACAACAGCCTCACCTGGCTCTAGATCCTCAGGGACCAAGCCTAGGGCTCGCAACAGAACATTCTCCGTCGGCGTCGCCTTGGTTAGTGTAGTCATCCCAGCTCTCTTGGTTGCCCTGGTCGTAGGTCGGGAGGGTGAAAGGCTCAGCATCCGAGCGGAGGGACGAGGCATGTACTTCCTTCAGAATAGGGGGGCTAACCTCTTGATAATGTTAGTGCATAAAGTCTTCATCCGGCCATACGCCACCTCCTCCTTCTGCGATATCCCCTGGTTCGCTTCTGTATCCGTCTCCAACTGCACCTCACACTATTGAGCCATAGTCACTGAACCATGTGTATCAGCCTGCACATCTCCTCCATTTGCATGTTGGGTATCATCCACATGCAGTGGTGATGTGACACCCACGTCTCGCTCCTCCATGCATGCACCAACGGGAGGGAATCCCACTCCCCATCAACACATCCTGTCAAATCAGTAGGTGGGTCCCTCTGCAGCACCTTGTCCTTATCAGAAGTGGGAGCCGGCTGCAATAGGTCACGTCCACATGGCAGTAGGCCCTCCAACTGGATTGGTCCGCACTGACCCAGAGGCTGGCACTGCGCTGTCTCGATCTTCGGCTCAATCATTGGAGGGTCGATCACCCATCCCGTTGCACTGCTATGGCCGACCTCCCGTCTTTCCACTTCCGGAGCCACCAAAGCTGCAAGCGGGCCCGCCTGCGATGGTATAGCGCTCTGGATAGGCTCGCGCTCCGCCAAGTCAGTATTGGTCGCTTCTTCCTGGTTTGAAATTGCAAACCTGCCAGTACCTACTGCCGGTCCCACCACTGTTGTCTGGGGATCCGAAGCAGAGGCCACTTTTTGGACCGTCTCAGGCACCACCACAATCGATGCCAGCTGTGGCCTTGTGCTCGACGCGCGATCTGCCCGTTGTTCCTCGACCCCCATCACTACCGAATCCTCCGCATGAGCTGTACCGCGATCACCGGCCTCATCCATTACCAAAGCTACTAGCGAAAGTTCTCTGCGCCCTGACCCAGCTGCGCCTGCCTGGACCTGATCCTGATCCTGCCTTGTGATAGCCAACCCGGTCAGACGGTCAAAAGCAGAGGTCCTGACCGCGATACGGTCGCTGACAAGCACCTGCTGGCACACCAGGGCCACCACCGACGCATCCTCCATGGCGGGCAGCCGCCACTCCATGGCCGCCATGGATCGACCGGTCAGTCCACCGCGACCGCCGCCACCGGAACTCGCGCCATTGCCGCCACAGCCCAAGCTCGCACCTCCCTGAGAATCACGAGCACCGAACTACCTTGACCGACGGCGAGCCGCGGCCCCACCGCCACCATCCATGCTGCCCTCGGAGTCCGGCAAACCACTCTGACCACTGCTGGAAAAACCTCCTAGAAATCATGGCTCCTCGGCCTCTGCAAAATCTTGAACTTTCACAAGATGAATGAGAACTTTGTATTGCAACAGCGCAGGCTGTGACGGCCGCACCCCCAAGCCAGGTTCTGGCACCCCCAGCCAACGGAGCGTCGGGATCGCCTCTGGGTCCATCGTCCACGCCGTAACCTTGAAGGAAGAGAGGTCCGCCCAGGAGCTCGTCTCCGGTGCCACCACATCGACCAAGCAAGACGAGCCCAGAAGCCGCTCCACCACCTCCAGCTCCCAGGCATGCGGCGGGATGCTCTCAATCTCGACCCACACCTTGTTCCTGAACACTGAATGCACTGCTTGGGCTTGCCGATTCCACTAATGGAAGAACAATCTGACCCCGTGATGGTCCACCGCCGGCATGGCGCATAACCTGTTCGTGTGCTCTAGGCGCGTGAAGACTATGAGGAAGTCCTCCGGCTGGAAATGGTGCATGGACACCCACTGTGGCTCGATGCCCACTTTGACCTGCAGCACCTCGAGGACGAACTCCGGCGAGATATCCTTCCATGCGCCAGCCACGTATGCCACCATGGATAACTCCAGCCGGCCCTCCAACTCTTCCATGGACCGGGAGCGGCGCACCAGGAAAAGCTCCGACGGGTCGAACTCCTCATCCAGAGGCAGCACTGGCCGCGGCACCGGGTGTCGAGGCCAGACCGGCGGCACTGAGGCCAGACCGGCGGCACCGATGCCGACGACGGAGGCGGTGATACGTCTCCAACGTATCTATAATTTTTTATTGTTCCATGCTATTATATTATATGTTTTGGATGTTTAATGGGCTTTCATATGCTCTTTTATATTATTTTTGGGACTTACCTATTAACCGGAGGCCCAGTGCCAGTTTCGGTTTTTTTGCCTATTTTAGTGTTTCGCAGAAAAGGAATACCAAACGGAATCCAAATGGAATGAAACCTTCGCGATGATCTTTCTTGGACCGAAAGCAAACCAGGAGACTTTGAGTGGAAGTCTGTAAATCTGTGAGGCGGCCACGAGGCAGGAGGGCGCGCCTAGGGGGTAGACACGCCCCCACCCTCGTGAGCCCCACATAGCTCCACTGACGTACTTCTTCCACCTATATATACTCTTATACCCTAGATCGATCGCAGAGAGCCACAAAACCACTTTTCCACTGCCGCAACCTTCTGTACCCGTGAGATCCCATCTTGGGGCCTCTTCCGGCGATCTGCCGGAGGGGGAATCGATCACGGAGGGCTTCTACATCAACACCATAGCATCTCCAATGAAGCATGAGTAGTTTAACAAAAACCTTCGGGTCCATAGTTATTAGCTAGATGGCTTCTTCTCTCTCTTTGATTCTCAATACAAAGTTCTCCTCGATGTTCTTGGAGATCTATTCGATGTAATACTCTTTTGTGGTGTGTTTGCCGAGATTCGATGAATTGTGGGTTTATGAACAAGATTATCTATGAATATTATTTGGTTCTTCTTTGAATTCTTATATGCATGATTTGATATCTTTGCAAGTCTCTTCGAATTATCGGTTTAGTTTGTCCTACTAGATTGATCTTTCTTGCAATGGTAGAAGTGCTTAGCTTTGGGTTCAATCTTGCAGTGTCCTTTCCTAGTGACAGTAGGGGCAGAAAGGCACGTATTGTATTGTTGCCATCGAGGATAAATAGACGGGGTTTATATCATATTGCTTGAGTTTATCCCTCTAACATCATGTCATCTTGCTTAATGTGTTACTCTGTTCTTATGAACTTAATACTCTAGATGCATGATGGATAGCGGTCGATGTGTTGAGTAATAGTAGTAGATGCAGAATCGTTTCGATCTACTTGACACGGACGTGATGCCTATATTCATGATCATTGCCTTAGATATTCTCATAACTATGCGCTTTTCTATCAATTGCTCGGCAGTAATTTGTTCACCCACCGTAATACATGCTATCTTGAGAGAAGCCACTAGTGAAACCTATGGCCCCCGGGTCTCTTTCTTATTATATTGCATCTCTTTTATTTTCATCGCATCTCGTTTACTATTTTGCAATCTTTACTTTCCAATCTATAAAACAAAAATACCAAAAATATTTACTTTACTATCTTTATCAGATCTCACTTTCACGAGTGACCGTGAAGGGATTGACAACCCCTTTATCGCGTTGGTTGCAAGGTTCTTGATTGTTTGTGCAGGCACTAGGTGACTTGTGCGTTGTCTCCTACTGGATTGATACCTTGGTTCTCAAAAACTGAGGGAAATACTTATGCTACTTTGCTGCATCACCCTTTCCTCTTCAAGGGAAAACCAACACAGGCTCAAGAGGAAGCAAGAAGGATTTCTGGCGCCGTTGCCGGGGAGATTTATGCCAAGTCAAGACATACCAAGTACCCATCATAAACTCTTCTCCCTCGCATTACATTATTTGCCATTCGCCTCTCGTTTTCCTCTCCCCCACTTCTAAAACGATTTTCGAAAACCTTTGTCTTTCTATCGCCATTGCCGAACCAAAAGGGGCTATGGGTTTTCTCCCGGGTTTTAATACTTTGGATAGTCCCTCTGTGTTTTCTAAGCTCACAAATAATGATGCTATGGAAGGACCTACCGGGATTGTTGATGAGAGCTTGAATACTTTTGATGAAGATGATCCTTAAATTTTTCGTTATTTGCTTGATGAATCTTTGAAAGATGCTTTGGATAGGCTATTAAGGATCCGAGCCAGCTATATGCCCCAATATCACATTGAGATTTACTTAAAAAGTTTTTATGTTGGCTTACCTTCTTCTTTCAAGCAAGTTTTGGATTCTATTTTGAAGAAGGTTTTCTTGAGGGGGATGCCATCGATACCTATGAAAAGATGAAAGCTATATTTGGGCACCCCATGAGTGAAAAGGTTGAATCCACCTCTCTTTTGTGTTTTTATCAAAATGAAATTATCAAAGAGATGAAGTCTAGCTTAGATGCAAATTTTCGTAGTGTGCTTAATATTTCTTCTACCATTAATGGCCACATACTCTCACAAAATAGAAATATAAGTGCTTTAGATAAGAAATTCTCTCTTTATCACCAAAAGGGAGAAGATGGCAATACCTAGATCTATTCTTATTTTTATGCCTAGCTAGGGGCGTTAAACGATAGCGCTTGTTGGGAGGCAACCCAATTTTATTTTTATTCTTTGCATTTTGTTTATGTTTAGTAATAAATAATTCATCTATCTTCTGTTATGATTGTGTTTTTTATGTTTTAATTAGTGTTTGTTCGAAGTAAAGCCTTTAGGATCTTCTTGGGTGATTGTTGTTTGATCTTGCTGATAAAAACAGAAAGTATGCGCTTACGAATATAATTTTCGTTCTTTACCAGAGAGCGATAAAATGCCAATTACAACTTCAGTAGATCAATATACAAATTATCCTGGTCCTCCTATTTTTTCATAATTTTTGGAGTTACAGAAGTATTCGAAAGTTACAGATTTCTACAGACTGTTCTATTTTTGACAGATTCTGTTTTTCACGTGTTGTTTGCTTATTTTGATGAATCTATGGCTAGTATCAGGGGGTATGAACCATAGAGAAGTTGGAATACAGTAGGTTTAACACCAATATAAATAAATAATGAGTTCATTACAGTACCTTAAAGTGGTGGTTTATTTTCTTATACTAACGGAGCTCATGAGATTTTTTGTTGAAGTTTTGTGTTGTGAAGTTTTCAAGTTTTTGGGTAAAGATTTGATGGATCTTGGAATAAGGAGTGACAAGAGCCTAAGCTTGGGGATGCACAAGGCACCCCAAGGTAAAATTCAAGGAAAACCAAAAGCCTAAGCTTGGGGATGCCCCGGAGGGTATCCCCTCTTTCGTCTTCGTCTATCGGTAACTTTACTTGAGGCTATATTTTTATTCACCACATGATATGTGTTTTGCTTGGAGCGTCTTGTATGATTTGAGTTTTTGCTTTTTAATTTACCACAATCATCCTTGCTGTACACACCTTTTGGGAGAGACACGCATGAATCGGAATTTATTGGGATTCTCTATGTGCTTCACTTATATCTTTTGAGCTAGATAATTTTGCTCTAGTGCTTCACTTATATCTTTGTAGAGCATGGTGGTGGTTTTATTTTATATAAATTATTGATCTCTCATGATTCACTTATATTATTTTAAGAGTCTTTTAGAACAGCATCGTAATTTCCTTTGGCTATAAAATTAGTCCTAATATGATGGGCATCCAAGATGGATATACTAAAAACTTTCATATAAAGTGCATTGAATGCTATGAGAAGTTTGATTCCTTATGATTGTTTTGAGATATGAAGATGGTGATATTAGAGTCATGCTAGTTGGATAGTTGTGAATTTGAGAGATACTTGTGTTAAAGTTTGTGATTCCCGTAGCATGCACGTATGGTGAACCATTATGTGATGAAGTCGGAGCATGATTTATTTTTTGATTGTCTTCCATATGAGTGGCGGTTGGGGGCGAGCAATGGTCTTTTCCTACCAATCTATCCCCCTAGGAGCATGAGCGTAGTACTTTGTTTCGATAACTAATAGATTTTTGCAATAAGTATGTGAGTTCCTTATGACTAATGTTGAGTCCATGTGTCGGTGTACAAAAAGAGGGGGTACACTTTTTGTACCCCTATAACCGTGCACGGGCAGTCTGAGCCACGGGCACCACCACACTGAGCAAGGCAAGGGAGGTGAGCCAAGGTAAGGCCGAAGCTCAGGAGAAGCAGAACGACGCCAAGACCAAGACCACAAAGAGCAAAGGGGACGAAGCGGACCCCCCCGGCAAGATCCTTGACGGGAGGCGGTTTTAGCAAACCCGGCAAGACCCTCGCCGTGGCAGCTCGCCCCACACCTAGGGAGTGAGTCACCCTTGAGTCCACTGCCCCCATGGGGCAAGGATTCGGGAGACATCCCCGTGGTGGCATGCAGATCTTTGTGAAGACATTCTAGATCAGATACACCCTTTAGAAGATGATGATCCTTGGCGGGATCCCAGCCAAGGAGGACCACAAGGCCCCCAGCAAGAGCCTTGCCGGGGATGACAGCAGGCACCACAACAAGACCCTTGTTGGGGCCCCGGCAAGGCCCTTGCCAAGAACACCCGTAGGGCCACCATCAGGCCCACGCCAGTCAAACCTCCACCGCCGTTCGCATGCAGCTGCCGACCCAACCAGCTGGGTAGGCACCTGTGTGGCGGCATACGGATCTTCGTGGAGACCCACCGCTGCGCCACCTCAGCTGCCTGCCTGCCTACATGGCACCGCGGGCGCCGCTGGCCAGGGCGCGTGTTGACATGAGAGGGAGCGGTGACGGACGAGACAGGTATCTCCCCCGTCCCTGATAAAGCAAGGACACCTAAGCAGGACGCATTAAATGCGCCTTGTCATGTAATGCGAGGGATAACCTCACATCACTGTTCCCTTTCCACCTCCTGTGTGCCATTGTGGCCACCCCTTTTCCTATAAAAGGAGGCCCGAGGCGACCAGGAGGGGGATTCGGCTTTTTGGAGCTCCTCATGCCCCGTAGCTAGCTCAAGAACACAGATATACAATCCACCAAAGCAGGAGTAGGGTTTTACGCACCCTCGCGGCCCGAACCTGGATAAACGAATCGTGTGCTATCTGTTTGATCCGCTCTTCTCACGACCCCGCGCCCCGCAACCGTAGTAGGGATTCTTGTGATCCCATAGGTGTCGTTCCCACCGACATCTTTGGCGCGCCAGGTAGGGGGCGCAGTTGTGAGAATCGGCTCTAGCAGTTAGCCCGGCACTCCTTCATCTTCGTGACCCTTGAAGAAGAAAGGAGGCCAGAAGATCGACACTCGAGCGATCGCAAACAGAAGCTAAGTTGCACTGAACCTTTATTTGTGCTACCCTTCTTATTTGAGGTTATCCCCCCCTCCCGGAGATATTTGCTTTGTATGGGAAACCTGCACGCCAGGGGGCTCTACCACGATCGGCAACGCCCTTGCCCTGTTTCGAGTCCGCTCAACAGCTCAAGCGGCTGCGTCGAGAATGGCAGAGTAGCCTTCCGCGATCAGCAACGCCCCCGATTCTGACTCGAGTCAAACTCGACAGTTCGAGCGGCCGCGTTCAGAACGGAAAGGTGGCTCGTCCGGCAGCACGCGTACCCTGCTGGCCATGGGGATCCGTCCCCAAAACGCCGCTAGGGGCTTCCGCGCCGGCAAGCCTTCCCGATCGACGTAGGGCACACATACAAAGAAGAATTGAACGGGGAAATAACATGCATGAAAATTAAGAGTACTTCAAAGTTATATTACATCACATCATAGCTGCGGTTCTAACTAAAGATAAAATTTGTCTTGGTCGGGAACCCGCAGCGGCGAAGAAGAACGGGATGCCTAATCCCGGCGCTGGCCTTCCACCCTCTTGATTTCGTCGATGCAGTCGGTGATGGGCTTGATGCGCTCCTTGAGCACCGTGAGGTCAGCACCATCCGGCAAGCTCTTCATCGCGGCCGCGAAGTCAAGATCGGGATTCCAGTACGCCATCTTGGTGAGGACCTTGGTCACGACCCTCTGGCAAAGTTGCCGGGCCTCCTCGGCCAGCGTGGCCGTCCTGTTGGAGTGAAGATAAGCCAAGGCTCCAAGTACGCCCTCGAAGAACAGGGTCAACTTGGTGTTGACGGTCCCGCTGCGCTCAGGGGCGTACCTCACGTTTGGCATCCCCATGGTGGCCAACTACGAGGTGACCCTGCCGGCGACCTCCTCCAGACGGCTGATCCATTTGTTCTTGCCTGCCACATAATCCTGGTGGGAGGCGGCCTCGTTCGCCCGCAGCTGCTTCTCCTCCTCCAGGCTCCTGGTCAAGGTCTCCTCCCAAGCCCTGCTCTCCGACAGCATCTTCTCGAGATCCTCCAGCTTCAGCTTGAGGTCTCTGACGGAGTTTTGCGCTTCGGAGAGCTCCCCAGCCCTGCTGATGACCGCTCCTTGCGCCTCCACCAAGGCGCTGTTGAGCGTGCTCTTCTCGTTGGACAACTTGAGGGCCTGCTCCTTCAGCTCGTCCCGCGCCACCTCCAACTCCCTTACCTTGCCGGCATGGGCCAGAGCCTGGGCATCGAGTGCCTCCTTGTGCCTCTGCTCCAGCTCGCGAGTTCGCCGCGCGACAAGGGCCTTGAGCTCCTCATCCTTGCCACGGAGCGCTGCGGCAAGCTTCGCCTCACGCGCGGTGAGGTCCTCTTCCTGGGAATCCAGTGTGGCTTGATGCTGGTTCCGGACGGCCTCGGCCGCGGCAGCCAAGTTCGCCGCCTGTTCCTGGGCCTTCTCGATGTCAGCCATCTTCATGGTGAGCTCGACATTGCGCTTGGCCAATTCCTCCTGAAGGGCCCTCTGCTCCTCGCGAGTCTAGAGGAACCAGCTCTGCGTCTCAGCAACGCGCGCCTTGAAATCCACCTCCGCCTGGTCCACTGTTGCCATCTTGGACTTAACCTTGTCCAGACGGACACGGTAGAGCGCCTGGAGTTTTCGGAAGTTGGCCCCCATAGCGCGGAAAAGCTGCTCTTTCGGAGAACCGTCACTGCCAACGCCCGGCTCACCGACAACCTCAAGCCCGGTGGCGGCAAGCACCTCACCGTCAAAGACTTCCCCTTCGGCGGGCGCCCGGCTTGATGCCCCTGGGAGGTGGACGAAGAGATCGTCGCCTACCTTCAGATATCTGCCGGGGCCCGAGGTTGAGGAGGTGGGAGGCTGGTCACCCACCACCTCTTCCTCGACGGAGGCCTTGCCGGCATCACCGGCAGGTCCACTACTGGCGCCCTCGGTAGAAGCCTCGCCGGTCGCCTTGGCGGCCCCCGCAGCGGCATCCTCGGCGGCACCCTTGGCGGCTTCGTCGGCGGCGGCCTCGTCAGCGTCTTTGGCGGCCTCCTCGGCGGCAATCTTACTGGCCTCCGCTGTGGCCTCCTCAGCAATATCCCCGACAACAGTGTCCATGTCCTCCATGTCTGTTGAAGGAGGGCCTGGGCAGCAATGGGAGCAATGAAGCCAAGAAAAGAATAAGGGAAAAACAGAGACGAAGGACAGGCGACTCACCAGTGCCAGGCTGTGAAGCAGAAGTCCCCTCTCCGACAACATTTGGCGTCGTGGCAGAGCCACCAGCGCCCAAGTTCCCCTCTTCCTCCATGGGTGTGGGCACCGTGCCTGATGCCCTTGCCGGGGATGCCCCCCGTGGCGACGTAGTCGATGGGGGTGGTGTGTTAGGAGTAGCCCTCTGTGGCTCCTCCTGCTGCCGCTCCCCTCCTGCAAACCCGGCAAGGTCAGCATCATAGCATCGAGCACCTACCACATGTCGAGTAAGAAGAGGGTGATGAACTTACGCTGGGGGCTGTGCCGGGGGCTGCTGTCCGGGCTGCTCAGCACCACCAGTGGTGTCGTTGAAGCCCCAGCCGGGGGCTGGCTGCTCGCCGAGGTCCTCGCCCTCTTCACCCTCTGGGCCAACGTCTCTGTCTCCCTACGGAAGCAAAAATGGATCAAGACAAGCGACCCAATTCGAGGAAATGGAAATGACAGTAAGGAACGGAGAACTTACTCGTCATCCGTCTCCTCCTCTTCCACCAGTTTTCTTTTCCTCTCCGGGCTGAGAGGCCTGAGATCAAAAGGGAACTCACTACTAGGGAAAAGCCTATACACAGAATTTTACCAGTAGCATTGTACAAAATCAAGCGCTGCTGCTACTTAGTAGTAGCGCGCGTAAATAAACCGCACTACTGCTATGACTTTAGCAGTAGCGCGTACTAGCGAAAAGCGCTGCTGCTACGTTTGAACTGGGCGCACATGGCTAGCCCAACCTAGCAGTAGCGCGTATAATGGCCCAGCGCTACTGCTAATCTCCTTAGCTGCAGCACGCTTATGTGTAAAGCGCTGCTGCTAACGGAAATAAAATAAAGTGAAAAACAAGTAGAAAAGTAAATGAAAACAAAAGAAATAGAAAAAGGAGAAAGGGAAAAATAAAATGTAAAGAAAAATAAAAAAAAGGAAAAAAGGAGAAAGGAATAGCAGTAGCGGGTTTCAGTAAACGCGCTATAGCTAACTTAGCTATAGCGCGTTTTCGGGAACGCGCTACCGTTACGTTTCACTTAAACATCGATTTCCCCCCACCCCACCCCCCAGCCACCAATTTTTTCCCAAATCGTCCCTCGCCCTCGCCACCGTCTCCTCACCGCCGCCGCCCGAGGCCGCCCTCAGCCTCACCGCCGCCGCCCGAGGCCGCCCTCAGCCTCACCGCCACTGCCCGAGGCCGCCCTCAGCCTCACAGCCGCCGCCCAAGGCCGCCCTCCACGTCACCGTCGGCTCCCTCCACCTCACCGCCGCCCGAGCCCGCCCA
>NC_041380.1:547607825-547696417 GCF_002162155.2 Triticum dicoccoides | reverse complement strand
ACTCATCTCTCTCTGTATTTTAGAGAAAAAAATTAGATGTTAATTAGATGTTTTTCAGTTAGGACACTAGAGTTTTGCTAGGTTAATTAGGTTAGTAGTGCTACTAGTAGTATTGGTACAGTAGGTTAATTAGGTGATGTTAAATGAATAATCTAAATGAATGAAATTAGTGGTTAACTGAATTTTTTTTCCTTTCATCATTATAGAGCACTAAAGTTAACTGAATTTTGTTCTATTAGTAGTTAAATGAATTTTCTTCTACACTGTTTGCACATGTGGTTGCTTGTGTATATTTGGACACTGTTTGCAGGGAATGATGCTTAGTGGCCTATGTTTTGCCGGAATGTTGATTCATTTCTTTTCTGACAAATTTCAGGTTCTCGATTTGTCCACTTTTTAGCAAAGCTCATGCCGAAATTTTCCATGAATTTCGGCATGACTTGTGCTATAAACTAGGACATATCGAGTGCCCGTGATTTGCCGCACCAGGAAGGAGTCAACATTCCTACAAAACAATAGGCCTTTTTATGTCATTATTCATTTTATTAGGTCTAGAATTAATTGACTAGATTTAATCATAGGAAACATGGCTAGCAACGAACGTCTTCAAGGTTTCCGTGGCCAGTGTCAAACCGGGCCACGAGAATTGGCCTCCTCCAGTACTACTGGGGGATGACGACGAGACACCGCGGCAGCTTGGTGATTGTTGCAATGCTGGGTGGGTCCTGTTGTGGCCAAAGGGTCTGCTTCGTCTAGAGGCGGCCGGGAGCACACCCACGAGCCCGCAGCCTCAGCAAGGTATGAACATCAACACCCCACCTACCCAATTATCGTCGGGTGTCGGGTTGGGTCATAGCGGACGGGGTAAGGAGGAGGCTCCATTAGTTGCTGATGACGTCGCCATGGATGAGGATGAGGATGATGATGGCGCTGCTGAACAGTATGTCTATACTGGCGCCTCCTCAGGGTTTGAGCGTCATGAGTCGGTGCCTGAATTGCCGTCTCAACATATTATGGACGACCTTCCGGTAGTAAAGAAGTTTAGGAAGAGAGCGAGGAAAGGCAAAAAAGCTGTTTCTATGATCCAGCCGCCTCAACAGCCTCGGCTTCAGGACCGTATAGATATCCCCGGTGCGGATAAATGGCATATCCCCGGTCAACCAATCCTACCTGCAACAGCGCTACGGGCTAGATTAGGCGATCTAAAGAGACTTCATGACGATGTGCTACGGGTAGAGAAAGACCTCATCTCCTCGAAAGATCTAGGATACCCACTCTACGTGGTTAACGTTCCGTGGCAAATGTCGTACGTCGACAGCTTCCCCGCGGATAAGTTCTTCCTCCGATTCGATTACATATTCGACATGTTTCACGTGAAGAAGCTGGATTTTACGTTTGTCCGCCTTTATGCCTTGCACATGAACTACATCATCGGGGTTGAGCAGATATCTCATATATGTGTCGCTGACCCGTACTACATGCACGAGGGCTTCTTGGGAGTCTGCACAAATCACCGTGAATACACGAGGGATTACATCGTCAGTTTCATGCTCACCAATAAGGACAAGGGGGCGATTATCGTGCCTTATCATCCCGTGTAAGTCATCCGGCGCTGCTATCCTTCCTTCGATTTCAATTATTCATTTGCACGGTGGAGACTAATTAATTTGAGGACTTATTTTGCGCAGCGGCGGGCGCGCCGTCCTCATCATCCTCTACCCCCGATTCTCCCATGCTCTTTACTTGGACACGTCGAAGAACATTCACAAAAAGGATTACACCCACATCAAGGATGTTCTCGACAGTGCTATGTATCACTACCAATCACTGGGTGGAGAGGTCAGGGACAAGAAGATGAGGGGCGGCAGGGTCGCCTTCGTCCATAAGACCAACTTCTGCTGCATCCAGCAACCGGACAATTCTCTTAATGATGGATTCTATGTCCTACACCACATGCTGGAGTACAGACGGGATCACCAGAACCTTCGCATGTCACCTTCTTCCGGCGATGCCCATATTCTGCAATGGGCAAAGGACATAGGAGATATCAAGGATCATCGACTTCGAGCTGAGTTCTATAACATCCAGCGCGAATTTGCCCAAATCATCATGAAGGAGGTCGTCAGAAAAATAGGGATGTTCTACGGAGAAGGACAAATGTCGCGGGAAGACGTCCGAACACGGATAGCCTCTCAGTGTCTCAACCTGAAGCCTTTCACTAGGCTCGGGGACTATCTCCCTGACTTGGATGGATGGAACGACATGTTGGAGTGATTGTCGATATATGACAATGTGTCCGTTTAGTCCATACTTTCTGTATGACAAAACTTTGAGTTATGCACGGTGAAACTTTATTTGTGATGTAATTAAACCGTCCTCCTCCTCGACTAGCAAAAATCACTCTAGTTAGGGCATTTTGGGGTACGATGAACTTTGTTATTTATGCTTATGATATGTTGTTTTTATTTTTGCCAAGTCTGTCTCTTTCTGTTGCTCAACTATATATGTTGCATATCATCGACTCATGTGATGATGCAGGTGCATAGATCATAGATGGCGAAGAAGTGCTATGCCAGGAGTATATATACGACAAGTGGCCAGAGTGTCAGGCCCTTCCGGTTTCCGAGCGACAGGCAGTAGTTAGTTTAGAGGTTCACGCTAATGCGAAAGAGGGATATGAACTCATGTTCTCAAAGTGATAGCTCTTCTCGCGTATATCATTGTTTAGATGGATGACGATGTATTTGCATATCATTCGAGACTTGTATCGCTATTTTCGAGATGATGACGAGAGACCACTTTGTGTTGGATGATGATTATGATGATGACATGATTTGATGAGACTAATTGTATTTATATGCTATGATTACATTTGTATGTGTATGATATGCTACAGATTATTGTATAAAGCCTATTCAAATACAAAACAAATATGCAGGAAAAAACTAATAAATAAACTAGTAGTAGGGGGGGGAATTTAGCAGTAGCGCCGCATTGTCAGTAGCGCGTCCCAGCAAACAGCGCTGCAGATAATATCAGTAGCGCCCTTTCCCAAAGAGCGCTACAGTTATTCATGTATAGCAGTAGCGTGGGACAACCGGCGCTACCGCTATACGTTAGCTGTAGCGCCTTATTAGTAGCGCCGGTGCCCACGCTACTGAGAGGCCCAAAACCCTCGTTGCTGGTAGGCTTTTCCCTAGTAGTGACTCCACATCATCATCCGAGTCGACGCCTGTCGGAGGAGGCGAAGGAGGCGGTGGGGTTTGTGCGCGCCCGGATGAGGAAGGGGCTGTCGCCTTCTTCTTCTCAGCGGCCCTCATCAGCCTCTTCGCTGCCGTGGCCCTCGTGTGGCGCCCGGACCCCTCCAGGGTCAATTGAGGCCGCGTAGCCCTGCCGGGCCGGACCAGCTCGCCGGAGCCAGACCGCCGCAGGACTCGCCCTCTTACCCTGGCTGGCGTCGAGCCCGCCGCCATGCCCTCCTCCTCCGATGACTCGTCGGCCGCGTCCTCGACAAGCGGAGCTCCGGTGTCGGCGCTGTTGGCCTCCTCGGTGGCCGCCGCCCACCGGGTGAGCTCCTCTTCCTCTGCCGCCGTTGCGGCCTTGTCCTCCACGCCCCCGGCGCTGCCGGCCTCCATGGCAAGTTGTGCCTCCCTCGCCCTAGTGGCGATGTAGTCCAGCTCTGCCTGGGTGGTGTCCATGATAAGCCACCGCTCGGCGTCGGCATTGAGGTACACCTCGATCAAGGTGTCGAAGAATTGCTGCACATCCTCGTCCTTCGGCTCCTCCCAGCTCGGGACAGGGCCGTGCGCATTACAGTCTGGCATCATGGCGATGATCTCGGACCAACGCGAATTGTTGCACAAAGGGACCACCCCCGCTGGCAGCTTGAAAAATGTCCCCTTGAGGGCCTTGCCAACCTTTGCGGTAGCCCTCGCGGCCTTGCCGGTCCGCTCGACCTCACCATCGCGACCCACATCAAGCTGGAAAAGCCGCTGGCAGAAGTGGGCACGCGCCAGCACTGTGAAGTTGTGATCGAGGCCGGGGCGGAGTCGCATAATGTCAGCCGGGTTCGTAAAGAGCCAAGCTGGCCTCCCCTTGCTGTGCAACGGGGCGATCCGGCGGCGAATGAAGTCCGCCCCGATCATCTCAAGGGTGAGTCCGGCCTGGGTGAGCCGGAGAATCCTGGTGGTGGCGACGGTGAGCCTCCCATCGGCGGCGTCGACATCGCTCCAATCGCTGCCACGGGTCGGCGGCACTCGGCGGACCTTGCAGAATTCCGCGAGTTTTCATCTTCAATCCAGCACCACCGGCCACGCCATTCCTCCCACCTCTCCTTCACGGCACCGTCCAGGTACGCCCCCTTGGATCTTGGGATCCAGGTGACGCAACCGGAGACGGCTCCTCCTGGCTGGATTCGAGGGAAGAAGTAATGGCGGAAGAGCGCCGTGTTGGGCTGCACCACGGCAAAGCCTTCGCAAAGATGCGCGAAGAAAGCCATGCACGCCACCGCATTCGGAGTAAAATCCAAGAGGCGAAAGCCGAAGGTGCGCATAACATCGCAAAAGAAATCGGAGAAAGGGGGGCATAACCCGCAAGAAAAGTAATCAACGAAGAAGGGGTACCGATTTGGGGCAGGATCAGCGCAAGCGCAGGAATGACGCGCGTCGCCGGGTGTCCCGAATCCTCTCCCCCCGTCTTCACTCCCCATAGGGGCTTGAAGGAGGCCCGGAGCTCTTGAACATCAACCATCAAGGGGAAGAAGAAGGCGGACTTCGTCCGGTCCCCCGACAGCGCGCTCTCCGGCGGCTCCACCGTCCCGGCGCCCTTAGCCACCCCCTTGCCCTTGGCGAATTTGGGAGCCATGGCGACCAAGAAGTTCAGAGGGTTGAGGAAGGGGGATGGCAAAGCAACGACAGCGGGCGACGGCAGAAGCTTAGGAAGGAAGGAAGAGAGGAAACGACGGCTCTGAGATTGGAAAAGGCACGAGGAAAGAGTAGAAAGTGAGCAGCGCGCCCGCGGTTATTCCTTTCTTATGGGGGAAAACAACAGGCCACCTCCTTTCACATTAACTGTGATGTGACGCATGCCTGCGGGAAGCAACCCCATGCATGCCGCCCACGTCACACACGCCTCCCCACGCCGCGCCACGCATGGGAAGCATGGGAAGCGCAGCGCGCGAAGAGACTTACCGCGGTAAAAACCGCCCCGCCTGCCCGCGCACCGTTTTTGGGCCTAGCCCAACGACGCGATTGCGCTTACGTGTGGCCCAGGCCCGGGGGCTCCTGTCGGTGTACAAAAAGAGGAGTACACTTTTTGTACCCCTATAACCGTGCACGGGCAGTCTGAGCCACGGGCACCACCACATTGAGCAAGGCAAGGAAGGTGAGCCAAGGTAAGGCCGAAGCTCAGGAGAAGCAGAACGACGCCAAGACCAAGACCACAAAGAGCAAAGGGGACGAAGCGGACCCCCCCGGCAAGATCCTTGCCGGGAGGCGGTTTTAGCAAACCAGGCAAGACCCTTGCCGTGGCAGCTCGCCCCACACCTACGGAGTGAGTCACCCTTGAGTCCACTGCCCCCATGGGGCAAGGATTCGGGAGACATCCCCGTGGTGGCATGCAGATCTTTGTGAAGACATTCAAGATCAGATACACCCTTTAGAAGATGATGATCCTTGGCGGGATCCCAGCCAAGGAGGACCACAAGGCCCCCGGCAAGAGCCTTGCCGGGGATGACAGCAGGCGCCACAGCAAGACCCTTGCCGGGGCCCCGGCAAGGCCCTTGCCAGGGCCCCGGCAAGGCCCTTGCCAAGAACACCCGTAGGGCCACCATCAGGCCCATGCCAGTCAAACCTCCACCGCCGTTCGCATGCAGCTGCCGACCCAACCAGCTGGGCAGGCACCTGCGTGGCGGCATACAGATCTTCGTGGAGACCCACCGCTGCGCCACCTCAGCCGCCTGCCTGCCTACATGGCACCGCGGGCGCCGCTGGCCAGGGCGCGTGTCGACATGAGAGGGAGCAGCGACGGACGAGACAGGTATCTCCCCCGTCCCTGATAAAGCAAGGACACCTAAGCAGGACGCATTAAATGTGCCTTGTCATTTAATGCAAGGGATAACCTCACATCACTGTTCCCTTTCCACCTCTTGTGTGCCACTGTGGCCACCCCTTTTCCTATAAAAGGAGGCCCGAGGCGACCAGGAGGGGGATTCGGCTTTTTGGAGCTCCTCACGCCCCATAGCTTGCTCAAGAACGCAGATATACAATCCACCAAAGCAGGAGTAGGGTTTTACGCATCCTCGCGGCCCGAACCTGGATAAACGAACCGTGTGCTATCTGTTTGATCCGCTCTTCTCACGACCCCGTGCCCCGCAACCGTAGTAGGGATTCTTGTGATCCCATAGGTGTCGTTCCCACCGACACCATGGATTATACGCACTCTCACCATTCCACCACTGCTAGCCTCTCTAGTACCATGCAACTTTTGTCGGTACCATAAACCCATCATTTACCTTCCTCAAAACAGCCACCATACCTACCTATTATGGCATTTCCGTAGCCATTCCGAGATATATTGACATGTAACTTTCCACCCTTCCGTTTATTATGACACGCTTCTGTTGGGGAACGTTGCAGAAAACAAAATTTTCCTACGGTTTCACCAAGATCCATCTAGGAGTTCATCTAGCAACGAGTGATTAGATGCATCTACGTACCTTGTAGATCGCGAGCAGAAGCGTTCAAAGAACGTGGATGAGGGAGTCGTACTCGACGTGATTCGAATCATCGAAGATCCTAGCACCGAACGGACGGCACCTCCGCGTTCAACACACGTACGGTCAGCGTAACGTCTCCTTCTTCTTGATCCAGCAAGGGGGAAGGAGAGGTTGAGGGAGATGGCTCCAGCAGCAGCACGACGGCGTGGTGTTGATGGAGCTGTAGTACTCCGGCAGGGCTTCGCCAAGCACTATGGAGGAGGAGGAGGTGTTGGAGAGGGAGAGGGAGGCACCAAAGATCAAGGTAAGAAGTCCTCCATCTCCCCACTATATATATGAGGGCCAAGGGGGGGGGGGCGCCGGCCCTAGGAGATCTAATCTCCTAGGGGGGTGCGGCCAAGGGAGGAATCCCTCCTCCCCAAGGCACCTAGGAGGTGCCTTCCCCCTTCGGGACTCTTCCCTTCCTTATCTCTTGGCGCATGGGCCTCTTGGGGCTGGTGCCCTTGGCCCATATAGGCCAAGGCGCACCCCCTACAGCCCATGTGGCCCCCCGGGGCAGGTGGCCCCACCCGGTGGACCCCCGGGACCCTTCCGGTGGTCCCGGTACAATACCGGTGACCCCGAAACTTGTCCCGATGGCCGAAATAGCACTTCCTATATATAATTCTTTACCTCCGGACCATTCCGGAACTCCTCGTGACGTCTGGGATCTCATCCGGGACTCCGAACAACATTCGGGTTACTGCATATACATATCCCTACAACCCTAGCGTCACCGAACCTTAAGTGTGTAGACTTACGGGTTCGGGAGACATGTAGACATGACCGAGATCGCTCTCCGGTCAATAACCAACAGCGGGATCTGGATACCCATGTTGGCTCCCACACGCTCCTTGATGATCTCATCGGATGAACCACAATGTCGAGGATTCAAGCAACCCCGTATACAATTCCCTTTGTCAATCGGTATGTTACTTGCCCGAGATTCGATCGTCGGTATCCCAATACCTCGTTCAATCTCGTTACCGGCAAGTCACTTTACTCGTACCGTAATGCATGATCCCGTGACCAGACACTTGGTCACTTTGAGCTCATTATGATGATGCATTACCGAGTGGGCCCAGTGATACCTCTCCGTCATACGGAGTGACAAATCCCAGTCTTGATCCGTGTCAACCCAACAGACACTTTCGGAGATACCCGTAGTATACCTTTATAGTCACCCAGTTACGTTGTGACGTTTGGTACACCCAAAGCACTCCTACGGTGTCCGGGAGTTACACGATCTCATGGTCTAAGGAAATGATACTTGACATTGGAAAACTCTAGCAAACGAACTATACGATCTTGTGCTATGTTTAGGATTGGGTCTTGTCCATCACATCATTCTCCTAATGATGTGATCTCGTTAACAATGACATCCAATGCCCATAGTCAGGAAACCATGACTATCTATTGATCAACGAGCTAGTCAACTAGAGGCTTACTAGGGACATGTTGGTGTCTATTACTCACACATGTATTACAATTTCCAGATAACACAATTATAGCATGAATAAAAGACAATTATCATGAACAAGGAAATATAATAATAATGCTTTTATTATTGCCTCTAGGGCATATTTCCAACAGCTTCATCATTGTCATATTGCTTAGCATGATCATGTAGTTGACATCATATTTGTGGCAAAGCCACCATTCATAATTTTTCATACATGTCACTCTTGAATCATTGCACATCCCGGTACACCGCCGGAGGCAGTCACATAGAGTCATATTTTGTTCTAAGTATCGAGTTGTAATTCTTGAGTTGTAAGTAAATAAAAGTGTGATGATCATCATTATTAGAGCATTGTCCCATGTGAGGAAAGGATGATGGAGACTATGATTCCCCCACAAGTCGGGATGAGACTCCAGACGAAAAAAACAGGCCATAAAAAAAGGAGAGAAAGGCCCAAATGAAAAAAAATGAGAGAAAAAGAGAGAAGGGGCAATGCTACTATCCTTTTTCCACACTTGTGTTTCAAAGTAGCACCTTGATCTTCATGATAGAGAGTCTCCTATGTTATCACTTCCATATACTAGTGGGAATTTTTCATTATAGAACTTGGCTTGTATATTCCAATGATGGGCTTCCTCAAAATGCCCTTGGTCTTCGTGAGCAAGCGAGCTGGATGCACACCCATTTAGTTTCTTTTTGAGCTTTCATACACTTATAGCTCTAGTGCATCTGTTGCATGGCAATCCCTACTCACTCACATTGATATCTATTGATGGGCATCTCCATAGCCCGTTGATACGCCTAGTTGATGTGAGACTATCTTCTCCTTTTTGTCTTCTCCACAACCACCATTCTATTCCACATATAATGTTATGTCCATGGCTCACGCTCATGTATTGCATGAGGATTGAAAAAGTTTGAGAACATCAAAAGTATGAAACAATTGCTTGGCTTGTCATCGGGGTTGTGCATGATTTAAATATTTTCTGTGATGAAGATAGAGCATAGCCAGACTATATGACTTCATAGGGATAACTTTCTTTGGCCATGTTATTTTGAGAAGACATGATTACTTTGTTAGTATGCTTGAAGTATTATTATGTCAATATTAAACTTTTGTTTTGAATCTTTCGGATCTGAACATTCATGCCACAATAAAGAAAATTACATTGATAATTATGTTAGGTAGCATTCCACATCAAACATTCTATTTTTATCATTTACCTACTCGAGGACGAGTAGGAATTAAGCTTGGGGATGCTTGATACATCTCCAACGTATCTATAATTTTTTATTGTTCCATGCTATTATATTATCTGTTTTGGATGTTTAATGAGCTTTAATATGCTCTTTTATATTACTTCTGGGACTAACCTATTAATCGGAGGCCCAGTGCAAGTTTCTGTTTTTTTTGCCTATTTTAGTGTTTCGTAGAAAAGCAATACCAAATGGAATCCAAATGAAATGAAACCTTCACGGTGATATTTCTTGGACCGAAAGCAAACCAAGAGACTTGGAGTGGAAGTCCGGAACTCCGCAAGGCAGCCACGAGACAGGAGGGCACGCCCAAGGGGGTAGTTGCACCCCCACCCTCGTGGGCCCCACGTAGCTCCACCGACGTACTTCTTCCGCCTATATATACTCTTATACCCTAGATCGATCACAGAGAGCCACGAAACCACTTTTCCACCGCCGCAACCTTCTGTACCCATGAGATCCCATCTTGGGGCCTCTTCCGGCGATCTGCCGGAGGGGGAATCGATCACAGAGGGCTTCTACATCAACACCATAGCCTCTCCGATGAAGCGTGAGTAGTTTACCACAGACCTTCGGGTCCATAGTTATTAGCTACATGGCTTCTTCTCTCTCTTTGATTCTCAATACAAAGTTCTCCTCGATGTTCTTGGAGATCTATTCGATGTAATACTCTTTTTTGGTGTGTTTGTCGAGATCCGATGAATTGTGGGTTTATGAACAAGATTATCTATGAATATTATTTGGTTCTTCTCTGAATCCTTATATGCATGATTTGATATCTTTGCAAGTCTCTTTGAATTATCGGTTTAGTTTGTCCTACTAGATTGATCTTTCTTGCAATGGGAGAAGTGCTTAGCTTTGGGTTCAGTCTTGCCGTGTCCTTTCCCAGTGACAGTAGGGGCAGCAAGGCACATATTGTATAGTTGCCATCGAGGAGAAAAATATGGGGTTTATATCATATTGCTTGAGTTTATCCCTCTACATCATGTCATCTTGCTTAATGCGTTACTCTGTTCTTATGAACATAATACTCTAGATGCATTCTAGATAGCGGTGCATGTGTGGAGTAATAGTAGTAGATGCAGAATCATTTCTATCTACTTGACACGGACATGATGCCTATATTCATGATCATTGCCTTAGATATTCTCATAACTATGCGCTTTTCTATCAATTGCTCGGCAGTAATTTGTTCACCCACCGTAATACATGCTATCTTGAGAGAATCTACTAGTGAAACCTATGGCCCCTAGGTCTCTTTCTTATTATATTGCATCTCTTTTATTTACATCGCATCTCGTTTACTATTTTACAATCTTTACTTTCCAATCTATACAACAAAAATACCAAAATATTTACTTTACTATCTTTACCAGATCTCACTTTTGCGAGTGAGCATGAAGGGATTGACAACCCCTTTATCGTGTTGGTTGCAAGGTTCTTGATTGTTTGTGCAGGTACTAGGTGAATTGTGCGTTGTCTCCTATTGGATTGATACCTTGGTTCTAAAAAACTGAGGGAAATACTTACGCTACTTTGCTGCATCACCCTTTCCTCTTCAAGGGAAAACCAACGCATGCTCAAGAGGTAGCATGCGGTGCTGGGAGGCAAGGCCAAACCAGTGGCACCGCGACAGCCACAGGGGGTGGTGGCGGAGGCGGAGCCGGACACCCCCCGACACCCCACCAGAGCTGCGACTAGCAGGAGCAGATCCACTACCCCGGTGAGCCACCTTCTCCATGAAAAGCCTCCTGAGCTCCCCCGGCGACGCCGGGCTGCGGGGATGCTTGCAGTCCCGAGATCCATGACCAGACTGCCATACCTGAAGCAGACTATGTCGTTGGTGCAATCCTTCCGGTAGTGCCCGTCCTAGAAGCAGCGGAAGCATCGGACCACCATCTCCGGCGACACCTCGCGCGGAGGAGAGGAACATGGCGGGGCCTGCTGCGGATTGCTACCTCTTGAGCACTGCATTGGTTTTCCCCGAAGAGGAAGGGATGATGTAGCAAAGTAGCGTAAGTATTTCCCTCAGTTTTTGAGAACCAAGGTATCAATCCAGTAGGAGGCTACGCGCGAGTCCCTCGTACCTGCACACACAAAAATCCTCGCAACCAACGCAAATAGGGGTTGTCAATCCCTATAAGGCCACTTACAAGAGTGAGATCTGATAGATATGATAAGATAATATTTTTGGTATTTTTGTGATAAAGATTCCAAGTAAAATAAAGGCAAAGTAAATAGCAAAGGAAATAACTAAGTAGTAGGAGATTAATATGATGAAGATAGATCCGGGGGCCATATGTTTCACTAGTGGCTTCTCTCGAGAGCATAAGTATTCTACGGTGGGTGAACAAATTACTGTTGAGCAATTAACATAATTGAGCATATTTATGAGAATATCTAGGTATGATCATGTATATAGGCATCACGTCCGAGACAAGTAGACCGACTCCTACCTGCATCTACTACTATTACTCCACTCATCGACTGCTACCCAGCATGCATCTAGAGTATTAAGTTAAAAACAGAGTAACGCCTTAAGCAAGATGACACGATGTAGAGGGATAAACTCATGCAATATGAAGAAAACCCCATCTTGTTATCCTCGATGGAAACAATACAATACGTGCCTTGCTGCCCCTACTATCATTGGGAAAGGACACCGCAAGATTGAACCCAAAGCTAAGCACTTCTCCCATTGCAAGAAAGATCGATCTAGTAGGCCAAACCAAACTGATAATTCGAAGAGACTTGCAAAGATAACCAATCATACATAAAAGAATTCAGAGAAGATTCAAATATTGTTCATAGATAGACTTGATCATAAACCCACAATTCATCGATCTCAACAAACACACCGCAAAAAGAAGATTACATCGAATAGATCTCCACAAGAGAGGGGGGAGAACATTGTATTGAGATGCAAAAAGAGAGAAGAAGCCATCTAGCTACTAACTATGGACCCGTAGGTCTGACGTGAACTACTCACACTTCATCGGAGGGGCTATGGTGTTGATGTAGAAGCCCTCCGTGATCGATGCCCCCTCCGGCGGAGCTCCGGAACAGGGTTTTGGCTCCGTATCTGATCGTTTGGGGGTACGTAGGTATATATAGGAGGAAGGAGTACGTCAGTGGAGCAACAGGGGGCCCACGAGGGTGGAGGGCGCGCCTGGGGGGGGGTAGGCGTTTCCCCTACCTCGTGGCCTCCTGTTTCCTTTCTTGATGTGGGGTCCAAGTCTCCCGGGTCTTGTTCATTGAGAAAAGTGGATAATAAAGCCCAATAATGTCCAAAACAGTAGATAATATAGCATGGAGCAATCAAAAATTATAGCATCCCCAAGCTTAATTCCTGCTCGTTCTCAAGTAGGTAAATGATAAAAACAGAATTTTTGATGCGAAGTGCTACTTGGCATAATTTTAATGTAATTCTTCTTAATTGTTGTATGAATATTCATATCCGAAAGATTCAAGACAAAAGTTCATATTGACATAAAAATAATAATACTTCAAGCATACTAACTGAGCAATTATGTCTTCTCAAAATAACATGGCCAAAGAAAGTTCATCCCTACAAAATCATATGGTTTAGTCATGTTTCATTTTCGTCACACAAGAATGCTCTCATCATGCACAACCCCGATGACAAGCCAAACAATTGTTTCATACTTTAGTAATCTCAAACCTATAAACTTTCACACAATATATGAGCGCGAGCCATGGACATAACACTATGGGTGGAATAGAATATAATGAGGGGGTTTATGTGGAGAAGACAAAAAAGAAGAAAGTCTCACATCAACGAGGCTAATCAATGGGCTATGGAGATGCCCACCGATTGATGTTAATGCAAGGAGTAGGGATTGCCATGCAACGGATGCACTAGAGCTATAAATGTATGAAAGCTCAACAAAAGAAACTAGTGGGTGTGCATCCAACTTGCTTGCTCATGAAGACCTAGGGCACTTGAGGAGGCCCGTTATTGGAATATACAAGCCACGTTCTATAATGAAAAATTCCCACTAGTATATGAAAGTGACAAAACAAGAGACTCTCTAACATGAAGATTAAGGTGCTACTTTGAAGCACAAGTGTGGCAAAGGATAGTAACATTGTCCCTTCTCTCTTTTTCTCTCATTTTTTTGGGCCTTCTCTTTTTTATTTTATGGCCTTTCTCTTTTTTTGTGGCATTTTCCTTTTTATGGCCTTTCCTTTTTTATTCCTCACTTGGGACAATGCTCTAGAAAATAATGATCATCACACTTCTATTTATTTACAACTCAATGATTACAACTCGATACTAGAACAAAAGATGACTCTATATGAATGCCTCCGGCGGTGTACCGGGATATGCAGTGGACCAAGTGTGACGCCCCCGATTTGACCGTACACTAATCATACACGCAAACGTGTACGATCAAGATCAGGGACTCACGGGAAGATATCACAACACAACTCTACAAATAAAATAAGTCATACAAGCATCATATTACAAGCCAGGGGCCTCGAAGGCCCAAATATAAGAGCTTGATCATAGACGAGTCAGCGGAGGCAACAATATCTGAGTACAGATGTCGTGGAATTGTCACGGCAGATGTCCTTAGTGTCAGGACTTAGCCACGAGGCCAACGCATCTATGTGGTAGCTTGAGAGGGGTTGAGCGGGACGAGAGACGCAGGGTGGATCAACACGCAAGACAAGGATTTAGACAGCTTCGGGCCCCGGGAAACATCATCCGGTAATAACCCTACATGCTATTTGTGGCTAGGTCTCATTATGATTATGAGGGAGTCGCCGTAAACCGGCTCTGCTCTTTGTTTCTAGCCCTAAGATTGTTTCTTCTTGCTTGTAGCTTCTCCCTTGTCCCTCTTGGGGAGCCTTGCCCCTCCTTATATAAGTTGAATGGGCCGGCTTACATGTAGAGTCCTAATAGGATTAGGACTAGTCTCTTTTCTATTACAGGACAGATAGCAATCCAGGTCTTATTCAAACTGTTTAAGTCGGCCTGCTGGGCCACCTCCCATGATGGGCCGCGACCTATCTCCATGAGGATACCCGTGTCTCATATCCACGACAGTAGCCCCCGAGCTTTCGGGTGACTCGAAGAGTCGGGCAGAAGGTCTTGATCTTGTTGATGCTTTTGTCTTCCTTGAATGCGGAGCTTTTTGCCGCGTTGTTGATGTAATGGATGCCGAAATGTGCATGAAGAGATTGCCAGGTCATGAAGCGTCGAAGTTGATGTTGCCGGGTTGTCCTCCCAGGATGGATTCTGTCTCCAAGCCGGGTCTTCCCTAGCCATGTATTTCCGAATTTTTTCCAACTCCAATAGCATGTATATCATCTGTAGCCCCCGAGCGCCGGGTTTGTTTAGGCCATTAACAATCCGGGGGTTTGTGAACTTGTGTTTTGGTAACGAACAAAGTCCATTTTTTCATAAATTCTGGCTTGATAGCCCCCGAGGCTCGAGGCGACTCGAGGAGTCGTCTTGAGGCTCTTTGTTCCTGAAAAAAAAAACACATGAATGCATTACACCGTTCATGATGTATAAAACAAAATTAAATAATAATTTCAATGACTTCGTCAACTTGTGTTCAAGTTGTTAATCGTTCGACTCGACTAAGTAGGCTTTCGCATGGACTTCTTTCATGGAATATGATATGTTCAGGGTCGACAAAGTCCATGATAGGCATCAGAGTCGATTGACAATACCATACCCACTACTTGGTCGGTTACGAGTTGCATCAGACTTAGTAAAGAACGAACGTAAAATTATTTCGCTGATATGTAAGGCACCCATGTTTGAACTTTGCATCGTGGCAAATAGTCCTCTTTGGTAATCTTACGACTCAGCTTTATGAGAAGAAACGATAGCCCCTAGGGATTAACTCAAAGGTGCCGGATATATTTAATTGACTGGAAAAAAATAAAATTTAAATATAAAAGTGACTTAGCTTGTTTTTATGATGTGGCATAAGCCAGCGGACCGTTGGGGTCGACCGCAGCAAGGCAGTAGACGATCTCGCATAGGAGTCACAAATCGGTAACCCAGCTGACGGTTCGAGCCAGCGGCCGAAGCTGAAATGTTTGAAGACGTGTAGCCGAAAAACCGCCGAACAGGAGATGGCGCGGTGCAAGCCAGCTTGGTCGGTCTCGAAGAAGGTCGCGATGTTGGCGAAACCGGCCGCGATTGAAGTTAAAAAATTTCAACGTGGAGCCGGTGCAGAGGCACGCACGGGCTATCATCTGGATTCTTTTTTAGCTCCGACATGTTGCAGTAGGCCAAACCGTGGGACGACGTGCTATGCGCATATCTATCGGGCGCTGCCGTGCGGACAGACGCTGATGCGGCTTCTGGCTCCAGTGTCTTTGATGTAGACTGGACCGCTGGAACTGCGCGCATGTACGTCAGGCGTAAGTCTCAGTTTTGCTGGTGCAGGCCGGATCGTAGGCGTCGTCGGCTCGGCGTGCGTTGAGGTTCGCATGAGGATCCATAGTAGGGGCCCGTGCGACGAATTTTGTCGGGAGATCCGTGCGACAAGTTTGGAGCTCGTGGAAGCGACGGATCTGAGAATTCTTCGGAAGCTGTAAACCGCAGTAGAAATTATACAGTCTGATGCGTACTGACGATCTATATTGCTCTTGAACCCACGTGAAGCCATGCCACTTTGGGACTTGTGCCTTTTGTTGTATAAGTGGCACTAATTGTTTTCCCGATTTCTTGAGGCCTGCGCTGATGGATTTGATGCACATCAAGTGTAGTGCTACTTGGTGCATGTGGACTGCGTTGCTATCACCGCCGCTGAACATTGGTTTTGTATTTTTGTGATGTTTGCTCAGGCGATGTGTGCTGCAGACTGGTCATGATGATTATTGTCGATGTAGTATCCGTCCTTCTTGTGGTCTTCTAAACTGTTTATAAATTGCCTGGTGCTGCAGAGTCCGCCTCGGCCATGGACTCTTGGCGAATATCAGCCGCTGTCCAATGATCTCAGGAGACTGCGGCCTCCTGTTCCTGTAGGGGGGCGTGGCAGCACTAGGAGCGGCCTTCATCGGGCTTGCTGCTGCTCTCGGTTTCCTTGATGCCCTTTACTGCGCCGCCATGGCCTTTATTTTTTTATTGATGCAGTCATCTGTACCGGGGGAGTCATGGTGGTGACAGGCATCTGGGGATCTATGGCAACCGGCTTTGGTCCTGATGATCGCTCGGTCGCCGCCAGAAAATTTTCTTTTGCTCCTGATGTACGCCACCACTAGAATTCTGATCTCGATCTTGAAGTTGATGTCGAATCCCGCGCCTATGTGGATAAAGCTGCCCAAGCGCACGAGACACTGGTTTGATGCGGCGACGGCCACTGTTTTTTATGAAGATTTGACCCATCGATATCTGAATCCACGCGCCCGTAGCCCCATGGTGGGCGTCAACTGTCGTGGAATTGTCATGGCAGATGTTTTTAGTGTCAGGACTTAGTCGTGAGGACAACGCATCTATGTGGTAGCTTGAGAGGGGTTGAGCGGGACGAGAGACGCAGGGTGGATCAACACGCAAGACAAGGATTTAGACAGCTTCGGGCCCCGGAAAACATCATCCGGTAATAACCCTATATGCTGTTTGTGGCTAGGTCTCATTATGATTATGAGGGAGTCACCGTAAACCGGCTCTGCTCTTTGTGTCTAGCCCGAAGATTGTTTCTTCTTGCTTGTAGCTTTTCCCTTGTCCCTCTTGGGAAGCCTTGCCCCTCCTTATATAAGTTGAAGGGGCCGGCTTACATGTAGAGTCCTAATAGGATTAGGACTAATCTCTTTTCTATTACAAGACAGATAGCAATCCAGGTCTTATTCAAACTGTTTAAGTCGGCCTGCTGGGCCACCTCCCATGATGGGCCGCGACCTATCCCCATGAGGATACCCGTGTCTCATATCCACGACAACAGACATAGGTTAAACAAGTTTGCCTTAAGAAGGCTAGCACAAACTCGGATACAGATCGAAAGAGGCGCAGGCCTCCTGCCTGGGATCCTCCTAAGCTACTCTTGGTCGTCGTCAGCGGCCTGCACATAGTAGTAGGCACCTCAAGTGTAGTAGGAGTCGTCGTCGACGGTGGCGTCTGGCTCCTGGACTCCATCGTCTGGTCGCAGCAATCGGGTATAGAAAGGGGGAAAAGAGGGAGCAAAGCAACCATGGGTACTCATCCAAAGTAGTCGCAAGCAAGAAGCTACACTACATATGTATGCATTGGTATCAAATGGAATAAGGGTATCATATGTGGACTGAACTGTAGAATGCCGTAATAAGAGGGGGATAGCTAGTCCATCTTGCAGCAGAAGAAGAGAGTAGATGGTAAGTTCACCAAGTAACATCGCATAGCATAATCCTAACCGATGATCCTCCCCTCGTCGCCCTGTGAGAGAATGATCACCGGTTGTATCTGGCACTTGGAAGGGTGTATTTTATTAAGTATCCGGTTCTAGTTGTCATAAGGTCAAGGTACAACTCCAAGTCGTCCTATTACCGAAGATCACAGCTATTCGAATAGATTAACTTCCCTGAAGGAGTGCACCACATTTCCCAACATGCTCGATCCCCTTTGTCCGGACACATTTGTCTGGGTCATGCCCGGCCTCGGAAGATCAACACGTCGCAGCCCCACCTAGGCACAACAGAGAGGTCAACACATCGGTCTAAATCCTATGCGCGCAGGGGTCTGGGCCCATCGCCCATTGCACACCTGCACATTGCGTACGCGGCCGCTGAGCAGACCTAGCAACCTCCATTACAAAGTTGCGTTACACGGTCCAACCCGGCGCGCGACGCTCAGTCGCTGACGTCACGAAGGCTTCGGCTGATACCACGACGTCGAGTGCCCATAACTGTTCCCGCGTAGTTGGTTAGTGCGTATAGGCCAGTAGCCAGACTCAGATCAAATACCAAGATCTTGTAAAGCGTGTTATTTTGAAGTAACCGCGGACGCCGACCAGGGCCAGGCCCACCTCTCTCCTAGGTGATCTCAACCTGCCCTGTCGCTCCGCCTGAAAGTAACAGTCGGGGGACGTCGGGAACTCAGGCCCACCGCTACCTGGATGGAGCCACCTGCCCCTTCAGCCCCCACATCAAAATCACTTGCGGGTACTCGACGAGCCGACCCGACTTTAGTCACCACCTGTATAGTATGTATATATGTATGTATTTACCCATGATCAACACCCGACATGATCACGGCCCGATAGTATAGCATGGCAGACTGACAAGAATGTAGGGCCACTGATGATAATCTAGCATCCTATACTAAGTATTTAGGATTGCAGGTAAGGTATCAACAGTTGTAGCAACAATGATAGGCTATGCATCAGAATAGGATTAACGGAAAGCAGTAACATGCTACACTACTCTAATGCAAGCAGTAGAGAGAAGAGTAGGCGATATCTGGTGATCAAGGGGGGGCTTGCCTGGTTGCTCTGCAGACAGAAACAGACCCTCGAAGGTGAAGTAGTCGATCACTGGTTCAACCGCGATCTCGGGTCTACCGGAAAGAAGTAACGAAGGGGGAACACAATAAATAACAGAGCAATCAAAACATCACAAAGCATAACATGGCAATACGAGGTGCTAGGGTGACCTAACACAGTACTAGGTGCTACCGACGAAGGGGAGAAACATCTGGGAAAGTATTCCCGGTGTTTGATGTTTTCAGGCAGATAAAACAGAGGTGGGTTGTTGCATGTTCGCTATGCTAGGAATTGCGTAACGGACGAACGGACTGCGTATTCGGATTCGTCTCGTCGTTCGGAGCAACTTTCATGTAAAAAGTATTTTCATCCGAGTTACGGATTATTTTATATTAATTTTCCAAAGTTTTACTAATTTTTTTGGACTTCTGGAATATACCTAAATTCGAATTTAGACAGTGTACTACTTTTTATACTCTCAGACAGCTAGCCTATTAGAATGACAGGCGGCTCCAGTGGCTGTGTCAGCATACGCAGTCAGCAAGTCAACAGTCAAAGGTTGACCTGGTCAAAGTATGAATAGTTGTTATGGGGCCTACTTGTCATTGACTGATATTTTTGTTGGGGAACGTAGTAATTTCTAAAAAATTCCTACGCACACGCAAGATCATGGTGATGCATAGCAACGAGAGGGTAGAGTGTTGTCTACGTACCCTCGTAGACCGGAAGCGGAAGCGTTAGCACAACGCGGTTGATGTAGTCATACGTCTTCACGACCCGACCGATCAAGCACCGAAACTATGACACCTCCGAGTTCTAGCACACGTTCAGCTCGATGACGATCCCCGGACTCCGATCCAGCAAAGTGTCAGGGAAGAGTTTCGTCAGCACGACGGCGTGGTGACGATCTTGATGTTCTACCATCGCAGGGCTTCGCCTAAGCACCGCTACAATATTATCGAGGATTATGGTGGAGGGGGGCAGCGCACACTGCTAAGAGAACGATCATGAAGATCAACTTGTGTGTCTAGAGGTGCCCCCCTGCCCCCGTATATAAAGGAGCAGGGGGGAGGCCGGCCGGCCCTTGGGGCACGCCAAGGAGGGAGGAGTCCTCCTCCTAGTAGGAGTAGGACTCCCCTTTCCTAGTCCAACTACTAAGAGAGAAGGGGGAAGGAAAGAGAGGGAGAGGGAGAGGGAAAGAGGGGCCGCGCCCCCTCCCCTAGTCCAATTCGGACTCCTCATGGGAGGGGGCGCGCCGCCTCCTGGGCTGCTGCCCTCTCTCTCCCCTCAGGCCCACTAAGGCCCAATACTTCCCCGGGGGGGTTCCCATAACCCTTCCGGCACTCCGGTTTTCTCCGAAATCACCCGAAACACTTCCGGTGTTCGAATATAGCCATCCAATATATCGATCTTTATGTCTCGACCATTTCGAGACTCCTTGTCATGTCCGTAATCATATCCGGGACTCCGAACAACCTTTGGTACATCAAAATATATAAACTCATAATGAAACTGTCATCATAACGTTAAGCGTGCGGACCCTACGGGTTCGAGAACAATGTAGACATGACCGAGACACGTCTCCGGTCAATAACCAATAGCGGAACCTGGATGCTCATATTGGCTCCTACATATTCTACGAAGATCTTTATCGGTCAGACCGCACAACAACATACGTTGTTCCCTTTGTCATCGGCATGTTACTTGCCCGAGATTCGATCATTGGTATCTCAATACCTAGTTCAATCTCGTTATTGGCAAGTCTCTTTACTCGTTCCGTAATACATCATCTCGCAACTAACTCATTAGTTGCATTGCTTGCAAGGCTTAAGTGATGTGCATTACCCAGAGGGCCCAGAGGTACCTCTCCGACAATCGGAGTGACAAATCCAAATCTCGAAATACGCCAACCCAACATGTACCTTTGGAGACACGTGTAGAGCACCTTCATAATCACCTAGTTACGTTGTGACGTTTGGTAGCACACAAAGTGTTCCTCCGATAAATGGGAGTTGCATAATCTCATAGTCATAGGAACATGTATAAGTCATGAAGAAAGCAATAGCAACAAACTAAACGATCAAGTGCTATGCTAACGGAATGGGTCAAGTCAATCACATCATTCTCCTAATGATGTGATCCCGTTAATCAAATGACAACTCTTTGTCTATGGCTAGGAAACATAACCATCTTTGATCAACGAGCTAGTCAAGTAGAGGCATACGAGTGACACTCTGTTTGTTTATGTATTCACACATGTACATGTTTCCGGTTAATACAATTCTAGCATGAATAATAAACATTTATCATGATATAAGGAAATAAATAATAACTTTATTATTGCCTCTAGGGCATATTTCCTTCAGTCTCCCACTTGCACTAGAGTCAATAATCTAGTTCACATCGCCATGTGATTTAACACCAATAGTTTACATCACCATGTGATTAACACCCATAGTTCACATCGTCACGTGACCAACACCCAAAGGGTTTACTAGAGTCAATAATCTAGTTCACATCGCTATGTGATTAACACCCAAAGAGTACTAAGGTGTGATCATGTTTTGCTTGTGAGAGAAGTTTAGTCAACGGGTCTGCCACATTCAGATCCGTAAGTATTTTGCAAATTTCTATGTCAACAATGCTCTGCACGGAGCTATTTTAGCTAATTGCTCCCACTTTCAATATGTATCCAGATCGAGACTTAGAGTCATATGGATTAGTGTCAAAACTTGCATCGACGTAACCCTTTACGACGAACCTTTTGTCACCTCCATAATCGAGAAACATATCCTTATTCCACTAAGGATAATTTTGACCAATGTCCAGTGATCTACTCCTAGATCACTATTTTACTCCCTTGCCAAACTCAGGGCAGGGGATACAATAGGTCTGGTACACAGCATGGCATACTTTATAGAACCTATGGCTGAGGCATAGGGAATGACTTTCATTCTCTCTCTATCTTCTGCCATGGTCGGGCTTTGAGTCTTACTCAATTTCACACCTTGTAACACAGGCAAGAACTCTTTCTTTGACTGTTCCATTTTGAACTACTTCAAAAACTTGTCAAGGTATGTACTCATTGAAAACTTATCAAGCGTCTTGATCTATCTCTATAGATCTTGATGCTCAATATGTAAGCAGCTTCACCGAGGTCTTTCTTTGAAAAACTCCTTTCAAACACGCCTTTATGCTTTGCAGAATAATTCTACATTATTTCCGATCAACAATATGTCATACACATATACTTATCAGAAATGCTGTAGTGCTCCCACTCACTTTCTTGTAAATACAGGCTTCACCGCAAGTCTGTATAAAACTATATGCTTTGATTAACTTATCAAAGCGTTTATTCCAACTCCGAGAGGCTTGCACCAGTCCATAAATGGATCGCTGGAGCTTGCACACTTTGTTAGTTCCCTTTGGATCGACAAAAACCTTCCGGCTATATCATATACAACTCTTTTTCCAGAAATCCATTCAGGAATGCAGTTTTGACATCCATCTGCCAAATTTCATAATCATAAAATGCGGCAATTGCTAACATGATTCGGACAGACTTAAGCATCGCTACGGGTGAGAAGGTCTCATCATAGTCAATCCCTTGAACTTGTGAAAACCTTTTGCGACAAGTCGAGCTTTGTAGACAGTAACATTACCGTCAGTGTCAGTCTTCTTATTGAAGATCCATTTATTCTCAATTGCTTGCTGATCATTGGGCAAGTCAACCAAAGTCCACACTTTGTTCTCATACATGGATCCCATCTCAGATTTCATGGCTTCAAGCCATTTTGCGGAATCTGGGCTCACCATCGCTTCTTCATAGTTCGCAGGTTCATCATGATCTAGTTGCATGACTTCCAGAACAGGATTACCGTACCACTCTGGTGCGGATCTTACTCTGGTTGATCTACGAGGTTCTGTAGTAACTTGTTCTGAAGTTTCATGATCATCATCATTAACTTCCTTACTAATTGGTGCAGGTGTCACAGCAACCGGTTTCTGTGATGTACTACTTTCCAATATGGGAGCAGGTACAATTACCTCATCAAGTTCTACTTTCCTCCCACTCACTTCTTTCGAGAGAAACTCCTTCTCTAGAAAGGATCCATTCTCAGCAATGAATAACTTGCCTTCGGATCTGTGATAGAAGGTGTACCCAACATTTTCTTTTGGGTATCCTATGAAGATTTACTTCTCCGATTTGGGTTAGAGCTTATCAAGTTGAAACTTTTTCACATAAGCATCGCAGTACCAAACTTTAAGAAATGGCAACTTAGGTTTCTCGCCAAACCACAGTTCATACGGCGTCGTCTCAACGGATTTAGATGGTGCCCTATATAACGTGAATGTAGATGTCTCTAATGCATAACCCCAAAATGATAGTGGTAATCGGTAAGAGACATCATAGATCGCACCATATCTAATAAAGTACGATTACGATGTTCGGACACACCATTACACTGTGGTGTTCCAGGTGGCGTGAGTAGTGAAACTATTTCACATTGTTTTAACTGAAGGCCAAACTCGTAACTCAAATATTTTACTTCTGCGATCATATCGTAGATACTTTTATTTTTGTTACGATGATTCTCCACATCACTCTGAAATTCTTTGAACTTTTCAAATGTTTCAGACTTGTGTTTCATCAAGTAGATATACTCATACCTGCTCAAATCATCTGTGAAGATCAAAAAATAATGATACCTGCCGCGAGCCTCAATATTCATCGGACCACATACATCAGTATGTATGATTTCCAAAAAATCCGTTGCTCGCTCCATTGTTCTGGAGAACGGAGTCTTAGTCATCTTGCCCATGAGGCATGGTTCGCAAGCATCAATTGATTCATAATCAAGTGATTCCAAAAGCCCATCAGCATGGATTTTCTTCATGCGCTTTACACCAATATGACCTAAACGCCAGCGCCACAAATAAGTTGCACTATCATTATTAACTTTGCATCTTTAGGTTTCAATATTATGAATATGTGTATCACTACGATCGAGATCCAATGAACCATTTCATTGGGTGTGTAACCATATAAGGTTTTATTCATGTAAACAAAACAACAATTTATTCTCTTACTTAAATGAATAACCGTATTGCAATAAACATGATCAAATCATATTCATGCTCAACGCAAATACCAAATAACACTTATTTAGGTTCAACACTAATCCCGAAAGTATAGGGAGTGTGCGATGATGATCATATCAATCTTGGAACCACTTCCAACACACATCGTCACTTCACCCTTAACTAGTCTCTGTTCATTCTCCAACTCCCGTTTCGAGTTACTACTCTTAGCAACTAAACGAGTATCAAATACCGAGGGGTTTCTATGAACACTAGTAAAATACATACAATAATCTGTATATCAAATATACCTTTGTTCACTTTGCCATCCTTCTTATCCGCCAAATACTTGGGGTAGTTCCGCTTCCAATGACCAGTCCCTTTGCAGTAGAAGCACTTAGTTTCAGGCTTAGGTCCAGACTTGGGTTTTTCACCTGAGCAGCAACTTGCTTGCCGTTCTTCTTGAATTTCCCCTTTCTTCCCTTTGTCCCTTTATTTGAAACTAGTGGTTTTGTTTACCATCAACACTTGATGCTTTTCTTGCTTCGTCGATTTCAGCATCGCGAAGAGCTTGGGAATCGTTTCCGTTATCCCTTGCATATTATAGTTCATCACCAAGTTCTACTAACTTGGTGATGGTGACTAGAGAATTCTATCAATCACTATTTTATCTAGAATATTAACTCCCACTTGATTCAAGCGATTGTAGTACCCAGACAATCTAAGCACGTGCTCACTGCTTGAGCTATTCTCCTCCATCTTTTAGCTATAGAACTTGTTGGAGACTTCATATCTCTCAACTCGGGTATTTTCTTGAAATATTAACTTCAACTCCTGGAGCATCTCATATGTTCCATGACGTTCAAAATGTCTTTGAAGTCCCGATTCTAAGTCGTTAAGCATGGTGCACTAAACTATCAAGTAGTCATCATGTTGAGCTAGCCAAACGTTCAGAACGTCTGCATTTGCTCCTGCAATAGGTCTGTCACCTAGCGGTGCATCAAGGACATAATTCTTCTGTGCAGCAATGAGGATAATCCTCAGATCACGGATCCAATCCGCATCATTGCTACTAACATTTTTCAACTTAGTTTTCTCTAGGAACATATAAAAATTAAACGAGGAGCAACATCGCGAGCTATTGATCTACAACATAGATATGCTAATACTACCAAGACTAAGATCATGATAAATTAAAGTTCAATTAATCATATAACTTAAGAACTCCCACTTAGATAGACATCCCTCTAATCATCTAAGTGATCACGTGATCCAAATCAACTAAACCATAACCGATCATCACGTGAAATGGGATAGCTTTCAATGGTGAACATCATTATGTTGATCATATCTACTATATGATTCACGCTCGACCTTTCGGTCTTAGTGTTCCGAGGCCATATCTGCATATGCTAGGCTCGTCAAGTTTAACCTGAGTATTCTGCGTGTGCAAAACTGGCTTGCACCCGTTGTAGATGGACGTAGAGCTTATCACACCCGATCATCACGTGGTGTCTGGGCACGATGAACTTTGGCAATGGTGCATACTCAGGGAGAACACTTTTATCTTGAAATTTAGTGAGAGATCATCTTATAATGCTACCGTCATAACTAAGCAAAGTAAGACGTATAAAAGATAAACATCACATGCAATCAAAAAATGTGACATGATATGGCCATCATCATCTTGTGCCTTTGATATCTATCTCCAAAGCATCTTCATGATCTCCATCGTCACCGGCATGACACCATGATCTCCATCATCTTGATCTATATCAATGTGTTCTCACATGGTCGTCTCGCCAACTATTGCACTTGCATCTTATGCAATAAAGAGACAACCATAAGGCTTCTGCCAATTGCCGATAACTTCAACAAAATATGATCATCTCATACAACAACTTATATCTCATCACGTCTTGACCATATCACATCACAACATGCCCTGAAAAAACAAGTTAGACGTCTTCTACTATGTTGTTGCAAGTTTTACGTGGCTGCTACGGGCTTTAGCAAGAACCGTTCTTACCTACGCATCAAAACCACAATGATAGTTTGTCAAGTTGGTGCTGTTTTAACCTTCGCAAGGACTGGGCGTAGCCACACTCAGTTCAACTAAAGTTGGAGAAACTGACACCCGCCAGCCACCTGTGTGCAAAGCACGTCGGTAGAACCAGTCTCGGGTAAGCGTATGCGTAATGTCGGTCCGGGCCGCTTCATCCAACAATACCGCTGAACCAAAGTATGACATGCTGGTAAGCAGTATGACTTATATCACCCACAACTCACTTGTGTTTTACTCGTGCATATAACATCAACGCATAAAACCTAGCTTGGATGCCACTGTTGGGGAACGTAGTAATTTCAAAAAATTTCCTACGCACACGCAAGATCATGGTGATGCATAGCAACGAGAGGGGAGAGTGTTGTCTACGTACCCTCGTAGACCGGAAGTGGAAGCATTAGCACAACACGGTTGATGTAGTCGTACGTCTTCACGGCCCAACCGATCAAGCACCGAAACTACGACACCTCCGAGTTGTAGCACATGTTCAGCTCGATGACGATCCCCGGACTCCGATCCAGCAAAGTGTCAGGGAAGAGTTTCGTCAGCATGACGGCGTGCTGACGATCTTGATGTTCTACCGTCGCAGGGCTTCGCCTAAGCACCGCTACAATATTATTGAGGATTATGGTGGAGGGGGGCACCGCACACGGCTAAGAGAACGATCACGAAGATCAACTTGTGTGTCTAGAGGTGCCCCTGCCCCCGTATATAAAGGAGCAGGGGGGAGGCCGGCCGGCCCTTGGGGCGCGCCAAGGAGGGGGGAGTCCTCCTCCTAGTAGGAGTAGGACTCCCCTTTCCTAGTCCAACTAGGAAGAGAGAAGGGGGAAGGAAAGAGAGGGAGAGGGAGAGGGAAAGAGGGGCCGCGCCCCCCTCCCCTAGTCCAATTCGGACTCCTCATGGGAGGGGGCGCGCCGCCTCCTGGGCTGCTGCCCTCTCTCTCCCCTCAGGCCCACTAAGGCCCAATACTTCCCCGGGGGGTTCCCGTAACCCTTCCGGCACTCCGGTTTTCTCCAAAATCACCCGAAACACTTCCGGTGTCCGAATATAGCCATCCAATATATCGATCTTTATGTCTCGACCATTTCAAGACTCCTCGTCACGTCCGTAATCATATCCGGGACTCCGAACAACCTTCGGTACATCAAAATATATAAACTCATAATGAAACTGTCATCGTAACGTTAAGCGTGCGGACCCTACGGGTTCGAGAACAATGTAGACATGACCGAGACACGTCTCCGGTCAATAACCAATAGCGGAACCTGGATGCTCATATTGGCTCCTACATATTCTACGAAGATCTTTATCGATCAGACCGCACAACAACATACGTTGTTCCCTTTGTCATCGGTATGTTACTTGCCCGAGTTTCGATCGTCGGTATCTCAATACCTAGTTCAATCTCGTTATCGGCAAGTCTCTTTACTCGTTCCGTAATACATCATCTCGCAACTAACTCATTAGTTGCATTGCTTGCAAGGCTTAAGTGATGTGCATTACCGAGAGGGCCCAGAGATACCTCTCCGACAATCGGAGTGACAAATCCTAATCTCGAAATACGCCAACCCAACATGTACCTTTGGAGACACCTGTAGAGCACCTTTATAATCACCTAGTTACGTTGTGACGTTTGGTAGCACACAAAGTGTTCCTCCGGTAAACGAGAGTTGCATAATCTCAAAGTCTTAGGAACATGTATAAGTCATGAAGAAAGCAATAGCAACAAACTAAATGATCAAGTGCTATGCTAACAGAATGGATCAAGTCAATCACATCATTCTCCTAATGATGTGATCCCGTTAATCAAATGACAACTCTTTGTCTATGGCTAGGAAATATAACCATCTTTGATCAACGAGCTAGTCAAGTAGAGGCATACTAGTGATACTCTGTTTGTCTATGTATTCACACATTTATCATGTTTCCGGTTAATACAATTCTAGCATGAATAATAAACATTTATCATGATATAAGGAAATAAATAATAACTTCATTATTGCCTCTAGGGCATATTTCCTTCAATTTTATCTAAAGTCTTAAACATGTTTAGGTATCAGGGGGACCCATATGTCAAAGACTAGGTTTAACTAAAATGTTATTTATCTGAGTGGGGCCTAGCAGTTAGCATTAATTGTATCAGCTAATTAGATTAAGTCGTAATATAAACAAGGGCTGACCCTATC
The DNA here is from genome assembly GCF_002162155.2 of Triticum dicoccoides. NCBI lineage: Eukaryota > Viridiplantae > Streptophyta > Magnoliopsida > Poales > Poaceae > Triticum > Triticum dicoccoides. The sequence goes on along the minus strand of NC_041380.1, from coordinate 547,668,171 downwards.
ATCCAGGGACACAGCTGGCCTCTTGGCTGGCCTCGCACGAGCACAAGGCACCGGCGGCCAGTGCCAGAGGCACACACGGGAGCGGCAAGCGGGCTCTGGAGGGAAGGCGTGAGGCGAAGCGGGAGACAGCTAGGCGTGGGCGCGGGTAGCGGCGGCGAGCGCGACGCGGGAGCCAGAGCAGCAGCGGGTCGCGGCGGCGCAAGGCAGTGCAGTGACGAGTTTAGCCGGCGTGGCAGCAACGCAATACAGCAGGCGGGAGCAGCATGAGCGCAAGCGCGGCAGCGAGCGGAGACGTAAGCAGCAGCAGGCAGGCAACAACAGGCAGGGCGCGCGGGCGGCTGCGGGGGTGAGCCACGCCCGGCCGAACGGGGGTTGGTTAGCAGGGGTGAGGGAGCGTGGCCACGGGCAGTGAGATGCGGGTGTTCGGCTACAGCGGAATCGGCACGGAACGGAACCGGGATTGAGGGGAATCGGTCGAGGTGCTCACCACAGTTCCAACGGAGGCGACGAAGAGGTCGGAGGTGGACCGGAGATGACGCGATCGACGACGGTGGACGGCAATGTACGCGGTGAGGACGAGCTCGATGACGAACGTACGAGGCGGCTCCGCTTGATTTGTTGCTCGGGATCGATGAAGTAATCAGCGGTGATCTTCCTGGTCAGCTCAGAATGGCGAGAGGGAGTCGTTGGCCGCACGATTTATGGTGAGGCGGCCATGGCGGCACTCGGACGTGCGAGACGGAGAGGAAGGGATGTGAGCGAGGGGAGAGAGGCGTGCTAGGGTTGGTCAGGGGGTTGAGGGGGTCCTTATCCGCCCAGTGAGCCGCAGGATGGTTGGCACATGCCCATCTGTGGCGTGGACGGCTTGCGCAAGCCATGGCTTCCTCTGTGCCGAGAGGTTGAGGAAAGGCCACGGTAAACGGGCCAGGCCGCACTGTGGCTTGTCGGGCCTTAAGTGCACAGTAATATCTAGTCTATTTACTTCTCTTTTCTACGAAAAGTTTCCACTCGGTTTTGTATTTTAATTTTGATCCAAATGAATTTCGTTGCATGCGAAACTTGTCTCAATAATTACTAGACAATAATCTGCACTGCCACAAAAAGTTTGGGAGTTTATTTTTAAAATAGTTTGGACTTTTCATAATTTAGATAAGGATTTAAATATTGTTTTGGCACTGTTTTAATTATTTTAGGGCAATTAAACACTTTATAAAATGTTGCTTTCATTTTTACAAAACTTTGGGAAATTTTGCAATATCACGAACACTTTTGTTTTGCTGTTTGAATAATTAATATTTTGACTTTATTTTAAATTTGAAATTGAGGTCAAATTATTCTTAATTGTTTTTTTTCTTAGGTCATAATGGTGATGACCTGGCATAATTAGTGGAAGATTACTGTAGCAAGAATCTCGGGATGTTACAAATCTCCTCTACTACAAGAAATCTCGTCCCGAGATTTAAGAGAAGGAGTACGGGGGAAGTTCTGGTTACAAAATTCTAACGGATCTTCTCGGCCTTGGTTGCTCTTCTCGAAGGGGTCGATCCCTTACATTGACATCTTCATTTCTCTACTTCAGGTCATCATGGTGAATTCGTCCTTTTCTTCGGGAACTCCAACGTACTTGCGAATAGGTAAGGGGCAACTCGGCTATGACAGAATGCTTACAAGGGAAACAATCTGGGGGTTAACCCATGAATGAGCATAAGATTATCTCTCGAGTTGAACATATAAAATACATCGAGAGTAAGGTACGAAGGTACAATAAGAGGTTCCAAGCGGATAGATAGTTGCTCGAAGTCTGAACCAGAGTGAGAAAGGGGTTCAGAGCAGCGAGAGTAAGTATTGCGTCTGATACTAGAATAGAGCACTAGGAAGGTGGCCCATGAATTAAATACGAAGCCAAGCGTGAGGATTAACTTTGAAAACATGGTGAATAGGAGAGTCAGGTTTCGATCCTGTGGAACTATGGGTTATGGGCCCACCATGTGGGTTAAAAGTAGGAGCGATGACATCTTGCACGGTCATGTAAGCAAGGCATGCCAGAGGATACCCTGTCAGTTATGTCGGCAACAACATCAGTACCAAGGGAGAGGGACGAAGAGAACCATTTTCCTGCTCGTTGAACGAGGCGGACCAATAGGCAAAGTTCTCGTCCATCGGCGGCTACCGGAATGTCATCAACAATGGTAACAGGGTCTTGCTAACAGAATTGTACATCGAGGTGTTTACACAAGCAGGAGAATATTAATGCTTAGATCATATAGATCACAAGAAACGTTAAACCAAGCAATGGAAAGGAAAATGTGTTTAAACACATATTTTAAGGGTATATCCTTCCCAAGGACAACCAGAGTATGATATCCATGACATGATATAATGTAGAAAACTCTTTAGGTAAGGGGAGATAAATTTCATGACATTACCCATACAACGGTGTTTGGATAATTGAGCAGGAAACATTTAACATTGGGCTTCAAATGTTCTTGTTGAAAATCGGAGTACCACAGACATGCTTCGAGATAGCATTGACATAGTCACTGGGTAAAGATCAGACTTTGGATACATAAAGGATCCATCAGGAACAACTTATAGAATAAGTCTTACAATTTCCTCATGGAAGAATGGCTAACCTTGCCAAAAAGGAAACTATAACAATAGACACTCCGGGCAGGTGTGTTAGGATGGCATCACCTTATTGGGTTAAAGACCAATGTTATAATTCTGGGGAATATGTTCCAACCATCATATCAGACCGAGATTCAGGTCCGATTGGTGTCAGGATAACTTAGAGTCAGGATGTCTGAGAAGAAAAGGTGCAACACAAATTTACGAGATGACAATGTAAGATTCTCGGGAAATGGACTATGGAAGCAAGTTCCGAATCACAAGTTCATCATTAAACCAGTGACAGGATGAGGAGGTGGCTGATGAACTCAACGACAATTCACTAAGATCTCCAAAAGATGGATTTCCACAATTACGTGAACAAGGAGATAACATTTGTCAGATCAAATGATATAATGAGGTATACTCGAGGAAAACATACCCAATTAAATATTGGTTGAAAAGGTGCGCCCGAAATATGGGCTTAGGTAGCATGATCAAGGTTAGAATGGAGATTCAATAACCAATAGTCTAAGAATGAATGACCGACCATTAACTTCAAAGCAATAGGGTTGCTAGAAGGGCAGAATCCAAACAACACCATTCACTTGTTGGTACCCCGGTTGGAATCAACACGAGGACCAAGAAAGAATGGTGATGGTGAGAAGTATCACTATACCAAGGATTCTTAAAAGGTGGTGAAATTCTCATGACTTTCTTGACATAAAAGATGGTAATACCTCCAAGGTAAAGAAGAACATCTGCTGGGTAGCAAGGATCTCAAGGTATAACACAAAACACGAACAAGTTTGTGTTGAACGAAAGGCAATAAAGTGGTCGATGATAACACGAATCATCGAGGGGCAAGGATGGTATTACCCATCAAGAATTCGACATATATCTTGGAAGAGCTTAGGATGTTGATGATGATCACGACATAGTTGTCGAGAGATTTCATGAAGATGTAATCGGTCGGTGATGCCATCAAGTCAAATGATGATGAAGCAAAAGGTTATGGGTACCAAGGGTACGACATAAACTCGAAATCAAGTTTGATGTTCAAGGAGAAATGATATAACGAGGAAGTTCGACGTAAGATTAGCTCATCGTCGAAAATTGTGCTCCGAGAAGGACCAGGTAGCACAATTAAAATTTAGCACGATAATGATATAGCCGATCGGGCTAGGAATGACTTGAAGGATTATTAAAATCATAAGCAACGAAAATTATTTAGAGTTTATGAATCGGATTACGGACTTGATTCACTATCGGTGTCCCTGAGTGTCTAACAACTCAGAACCTGGGGGAAAATTGGAATCAGTGAGAAATAATACTTAAAGAAGAACTCATAAGAAGTAATATGGTTCTGTGATTTTATTGAGATACCATGGGGTAATACTCGAAGGTAGAACATAATAGAGGTTGCGGAGGTGTATTGATCTGTAGAAGAAAAGTGCTTTAACTAGTCCGAGAAATGGAATCAAGGAGAAAATATGATCAGAACCACGATTGCAAAGGCTCAATTCATAGATACCAAATGATATTATATCAAGGGAATAGTTATTATTACAAGAAGCTTCCATGATAGGATATACATCGTGTCCATGGGCATGAACTCAAAGATCAAGGTCGACTCCCACTTCTTTAATGTATAACCTTCCATTCACCTCTCACTTTCGAAGAAGTTGCAGTGTTGAAATTTTATCTAACAAAATACCAGAAGAGTATGACTCGTGAAAACTTTCGAGCTCACACATATTAAGGAAGGCATAGGTTCAACCCGTCAGGGTATCATGGAAACATATACCACAAGCTTCAATAGTAAATACCACCAGCTCGAAAAGAGAGCATGGTTGAGAAAACAGAGGATACAATTTACCAAAGGCTTTATATATCCATTGAAAGGCTCAGAAGGTTATTTGAATATGAAGGACACTGTCGGATAATAATCCAACAAGAGGTCTGGTGGTCTACAATGGAGCTGATGTGAGTATCAGTACTCTATCAAAGGAAGAATGAATGCAAGTGCATCGGATTATAGAACCAACCGACTAACTCAAAGCTCAAATGCAAAGGAATTATGAATTCCAAGACAAGGGATCAAAAGCAATGCTCTGATTAGGGATGGATAAGTTGAATAGCCTTAGGGGTACAATCGACGACAATTGGATTGGTCGAGATCCATCTCATGTTTAAAATGACGTCTGAGCCAGAAGGATGAATTCTAGGATTCGACTGAGGAATGTGAGCATCCTCAACATATTGAATCAATGAACTTAAGATAATAAGCCACGGGATGTCAATAAGATTACGAGACTTATGGGATTAACCATAATGCAAGCAAGCAAGAAGTTCAAGATCAATAGGCTGCTCAGGATTTTCGGAAGATCGAATGGTATTTCGAAGACTTTTGTGAAATACATTAATCAACTGGGGATGAGCGGATACTCGGTAAGTGCGAGGAATTATCCATAGGGGCATTCAGGTGGCAAAGAACTGCAAGGCAGTAGACACAAAGGATTCTCGGAATATCCGAAGTATTTCAGGGTATCTTGTAATAACAAGACCAAATTGAAAATGAAGTTATAGATGACAAGTGTATGTAGCTTCCCATAGGGATTTATCGATGGTATGGAATTGCAACGATGAAGGGCACAAGGGTCTCGAGGAAACATCGGAGAGTATCTTCAAAAATTTCAGGTGCAGCAGACGATCATCGGTAATAAGTTGCTCTCCGGGTGAAGGTGATCACGAGATCCTAATGTTAGATTTAGCAAAATTCATTTAACCCTAAAAGAAGAGAGAACAGAGTCCCAGAGTAAGGATCGAGGAGTAAAAGATCCTAATATTACCCAGATGGCGACGTGGGCCCGTGAGGCACACAACCATGTTAGTAATTTTTTTTTGCAATGTCTAGACTCAACTTCGGCCAAGGAGTGTGGAAGGGGGATTCCTACAGGCAGTCGGGTCTGATAGCAACTTGTGACGCCCCAATTTGACCGTACACTAATCATACACGCAAACATGTACGATCAAGATCAAGGACTCACGGGAAGATATCACAACACAACTCTACAAATAAAATAAGTCATACAAGCATCATATTACAAGCTAGGGCCTCGAGGGCTCGAATACAAGAGCTCGATCATAGACGAGTCAGCGGAAGCAACAATATCTGAGTACAGACATAAGTTAAACAAGTTTGCCTTAAGAAGGCTAGCACAAACTAGGATACATATCGAAAGAGGCGCAAGCCTCCTGCCTGGGATCCTCCTAAGCTACTCCTGGTCGTCGTCAGCGGCCTGCACGTAGTAGTAGGCACCTCCAGTGTAGTAGGAGTCATCGTCGACGGTGGCGTCTGGCTCCTGGACTCCATCGTCTGGTCGCAGCAATCGGGTATAGAAAGGGGGAAAAGAGGGAGCAAAGCAACCGTGAGTACTCATCCAAAGTACTCGCAAGCAAGGAGCTACACTACATATGTATGCATTGGTATCAAATGGAATAAGGGTATCATATGTGGACTGAACTGCAGAATGCCGGAATAAGAGGAGGATAGCTAGCCCTTTCGAAGACTACGCTTCTGGTAACCTCCATCTTGCAGCAGAAGAAGAGAGTAGATGGTAAGTTCACCAAGTAACATCACATAGCATAATCCTAACCGATGATCCTCCCCTCGTTGCTCTGTGAAAGAGCGATCACCGGTTGTATCTGGCACTTGGAAGGGTTTATTTTATTAAGTATCCGGTTCTAGTTGTCATAAGGTCAAGGTACAACTCCAAGTCGTCCTATTACCGAAGATCATGGCTATTCGAATAGATTAACTTCCCTGCAGGGGTGCTGTCGGTGTCAAAACCGGCGGATCTCGGGTAGGGGGTCCCGAACTGTGCGTCTAGGCCGGATGGTAACAGGAGGCAGGGGACACGATGTTTTATCCAGGTTCGGGCCCTCTTGATGGAGGTAAAACCCTACATCCTGCTTGATTAATATTGATGATATGGGTAGTACAAGAGTAGATCTACCACGAGATCAGAGAGGCTAAACCCTAGAAGCTAGCCTATGGTGTGATTGTATGTTATGATTGTTGTCCTACGGACTAAAACCCTTCGGTTTATATAGACACCGAAGAGGGTTAGGGTTACACAAGGTCGGTTACAAAGGAGGAGATATCCATATATGTATTGCCTAGCTTGCCTTCCACGCCAAGTAGAGTCCCATCCAGACACGAGACGAAGTCTTCAATCTTGTATCTTCATAGTCTAACAGTCCGGCCAATGGAGATAGTCTGGCTGTCCGTAGACCCCCTAATCCAGGACTCCCTCAGCAGCCCCCGAACCAGGCTTCAATGACGATGAGTCCGGCGCGCAGTATTGTCTTCGGCATTGCGAGGCGGGCTCCTCTCCAAATTCTGTGTACCTGTCGAAATAATGTCCGGTTTCTTGTGAATGTTTATACTCCTCGGCTTCCACGCCCAATAATGGCCACTTTCCACGTGTCGAGCGAATGTGAAGAGCCAGGGTGTTTTCATATTTACCCCCTAGCTGTGTGAATGAGCCGCCTATTTAAAAAGACGAGGATTCAAATCCAAATCACACCATCCCCCCTTGGCAAGCCTTCATCGGAGCGCACCCGACAGAGATCCATTCCATCATGGCCGACCGACGCAGCTCCTCCTCTCGCACCCCTAGCTCCAAACCGGGAGATTGGGAGAGATGTTCCATCCCGCACAGCAAATTGGTGATGCTTCAGTCCAAGGGATTTCTTCCCCCAGCGTACCTGGTCCCGGTTCGAGCCGGGCTTGCCACCTACAATGGCGGAGAGCAAGCGGAGAGCCGTCCCAATCCCTCCAAGGGAGAGCGGGTATGCATTGTCCCTTATTTGGTAAGAGGGCTCGGATTCCCAATTCATCCGTTTCTCCGGGGGCTTCTGGAGTTCTACGGCCTCCAGTTGCACAACCTTACGCCTACCTCCCTGCTGCATATCACGGGATTCATAACCCTTTGCGAGTTGTTTTTTTGGCTGTGAGGCTCATTTCGCTCTGTGGAAGAAGCTGTTCTGCCTTGTGCCCCGTTCTAAGAAGGGATCAATATATCAAGTGGGCGGAGCCGAAGTGTGGCGTATTGCCGGGACCGGATATCTGTCTAGGACCCCGAAGAAGACGTCCGAAGACTGGCCTTCAGAATGGTTCTACATAGAAGATGTCCCCTTGCCGGACCCTATTCGGATCGGCCTTCCTGAGTTCGACAACGCCCCTTTGAAGAAGCGCCAGAGCTGGCGTCCACGGAGCTTCCTGGAGGAAGATGACAGGAACATTCTTTACCTGATGAGCCGGATAAGTTTTTTAGCTCGATCCGGATTGACCATGATCGAGGTCATGGCCATGTGCATCATGCGGGGGGTGCAGCCACTTCAGTACAGAGGCCACCCCATGTGGGATTTCAACGCGGAGGATGACGCCACCCGCCATGTCCGCAAAGGGCCGGGATCAGCTGCCGATCTAATAAAGATCTTATCCACTTTGTACAAGGGAGAAGTGGAGGAATTCCTTCGTGTCAACCCGCAGGGCGGATTTTCTATGTACAATCCTCCGGGCTGGCTAAGCGGAGACTTTTTATTGCCCATCCATTTTGTATTCCCGTAGTTAGGTATTTATTCTGGCGATTTTATTGCAGGAGCTGCGCTAGGCAGTAAAGGAGATAAACAACCCTCCTCCGCAACCCGAGGACCCCGGACGGTCCCTTGACCCGGCCTCCCAGGAGGATCCGGACATATCTGTGGAGCTGATCGACGGGGTATTTTACCAATGGAGTAATGACAACGCCTTGGTGGCCATTACGGCCGATTACCCTGGGCTAGTTCCAGCCTCACGGGTGACTGAGACCGAAGTCCCAGCACGTAAAAAGGGATCCGTCCTTGCGCTCTTTGATTGCCGTATAACAGCCGTGTTTTGCAGGGGAGGTCCTCGGGGCAGAAGGTCGAGCCTGTGGCAACTAGCCAACAAGGGGCCGCAAGGCCAGGCAGGCTAAAAAGATCTGCAGTCTGGATTGAGGCACCGGTGCAGCGGTAAGGCGTGCTGTCTTTATTGCAAGACATTATTTGCGGAGGCATATTAACGCCCATGCCTTCTTTTCAGGAAAAAGAGAGCTCGCCGGACTATACCCGGAGAGGCTACCAATCGCGCCTCCACAAGCGAGGCTCCAAGGCCGGATTCGGAGGCGGGATCGAATACAAGGCGTGCACCGGGTGCTCCTCCGACAGAGGATGCGGATAAACTGTCCGCCACCCATTCCGAGGTGGAAAGTGCCATGAACCACAGGCATCGCCGGACTGTTCTTCCTGATGCTTGTTTCTCCCAAGAGGCATTGGATGCCTTCAACTCGGGAGACACGCACCTCCGTGCCGCTCAAAATGGTCTAGCCAGAGCCACGGAACAGTATGTAAAAGACATACAGGTAAGAGAATTTTATGATTATATATATCAATAGCCCCTGAGACTTGAAACCGTTAGGATAACTGATTTAAGGATCATTTGTTATGCAGGTTCTTACAGAAAAGAATACTCAACTGTCCCAGGAGCTGGAAGAGTGCAAAGCCCAACTGCAGGCCGCACTAGCCACAACGGGGGAGCCCAAAAAGACCCCCTCTGGTAACATATCCTTCGAATGATAAGTATCGTATTAGAGTGTGGCGTATATGCAGATCTGACGATAAAATTGCAGATGACGCTGGAGTAAATTCGGATAAGCAACAACTCATACGCCAGCTAAAGGCTGGTGAGAGCGTGCTAACGAGGGTGAGGCAGGAGAAGAATGATCTCCAAGATGCCAACACCAAGCTAGGCGTGGAACTAAAAGATGTTCGTGCCCAACTGTCGGACTCTATTAAGGAGAATCGGTGGCTTCGACGCGGCATATTTAGTAAGGGCTTGAACGAACTTTGAAAAAAGAGTTCGACGAGGAAGCTGGCTGACAGAGTTATGTTTGTAGGTATGCTTATAGGTCGTCCTGCCGAAGAGATGCCTGGTTCGACGGGTGATCTTCTTCCCGAGCTCTCCCAGTTGCACGAACGAGTTCGGCAGGTGATGCAAGGCATTGCCCAGGCCTTGTGGCCATCCGTCTCCATACTCGAAGGACTTGGAGAGCTTGCAGAAAGGCTGAAGGGAGCATGGCGGCGCTTCCGATTATGGAAGATATCGGCCTGCCATCAGGGTGCCAGGGAAGCCTGGGCAATGCTGAAGACACGGTACACGAAGGCTGACCCGAACCACATGGCCGAAGTCAGACCTGTGGGGCCTGATGGCAAGGAGATCCTTGTCAGTTTAGTGTACGGCCAAGTAGAATTGGCCGCAAAATATTCCCAACAGGACTGTAGACTAGACAGCCTATTGGATGGCATTGAAGAGGAATTCAACCAATCAAATTGACTATGTAATTTTAAAGTGACATGTATGATGCCTTCTAGCCGGATTGTAGATTGTTTGTCGTGGCGAACCTTTTCGCTTCAACCTCGGGACCCGACAGTCCGGAGTGTATCCGAATACCCTTTCGGTTATGTAAGAACCGGGGCATGCGTGGAGACCAGGCGTAGGGGTCATTAGTGCTTTATTAGATAAGTGCCCAACTAGTTATGTTATATTACATGGGTAGTAAAAAACATCTTCTAGAGAGAATAGTTCCGTTAAGGGTTCCTTTCCCTGGGTAGACATGCCCTAAAGTGCATGTCCGGACTGCGACAAGAAGCGCAGAAAAAACATCTGGGGGCAGATATGGATAATAGTTAAAAGTCATCTTTTGTTCACCGAACGAATATTCTCTTAAGAACGCTAGCTTTCGGCTTCACCCAGTCTGAGGTACACGTCCGGCTGACCCGGCGGTAACAATCGCAGAGGTGCTCCCCTTATGCCCTAGCCGAATTAATGGGAACGTAGGGCATAAATACAAGAGCCAGGCAACCCAGCTTGGCCAAAACTTAAGTCATATCGATGCATATAATGGTGAAAAAAGGCACATGCGGAAGTATAACGCATGTGTTGGGCGTGATGCCCAGGTGAATAATCTAAGCTTCTGTGAAAGAAGCCCCCAAGTGTATAGAGTGCGGCTAGCATATCTATAATGTACAAGTGAGGCACAAGGTGACCCTTGGAGGCCTAGAGAAATAAAAGAAAGAAAGGGAAACAAGACATATGACGCATATGCAAAAAATGGACAAAGGGAGGGGACTAACATAAAGTCCGGTGCTAGGCGTAGAATCTTCGGAGCTTAGCTGCGTTCCATGGGTTCGGCTCGAGTCGACTAGTCGATGCATCCCGCAGTCGGTATGCTCCGCCGGTTAAAACTTGGTTGATGATGAAGGGACCTTCCCATTTGGGCTCTAGCTTGTTCTTTTCTTATCCGGCAGCCAGAGAACTAGTTCGCCAACGTTATAAGTTTTGGCCCGTACTTCTCTGCTTTGGTATCTGCGAGCCTGTTGCTGGTAAAATGCGGAATGGGCTTTTGCTACGTCGTGCTCTTCCTCCAAGGTGTCCAAACTGTCCTGCCGATCGAGCTCGGCTTCTCTTTCTTCGTACATGCGCACTCGAGGTGAGTCATGAATTAAGTCACAGGGCAGGACTGCCACTGCGCCGTACACCATAAAAAACAGTGTGTATCCGGTACTATGATTCGGCGTGGTCCGCAGCCCCCAGAGTACGGAGTCGAGCTCCTCTACCCAATGCGTGTCAGACTCTGTTAAGGAGCGCACTAATCTGGGTTTAATGCCGCTCATTATAAGACCATTTGCTCGTTCGGCTTGACCATTGGTTTGTGGGTGATAGACTGAAGCATAATCGAGCTTGATGCCCATTTTGCTGCACCAGAGTTTTACATCATCGGCCATGAAGTTCGTGCCGTTATTAGTGATGATGTTGTGGGGGACGCCGTAAGGGTGTACAACCCCTGATATGAAATCTATCACCGGTCCGGATTTGGCTGTTTTAACCAGTTTGGCCTCTATCCATTTGGTGAATTTATCCACCATGACCAATAAGTATTTTTTCTTGTGGGTTCCCCCTTTAAGGGGTCCAACCATGTCAAGCCCCCAGACCGTGAAGGGCCATGTAATGGGGATTGTTCGGAGGGCGGTGGGTGGCATGTGGCTTTGATTTGCGAAGAGCTGGCAACCGGCGCAACATTGGACCAAGTCCTGTGCGGCTGCCCGGGCCGTTGGCCAATAGAATCCTGTACGGGAGGCCTTGCTTACAAGAGCCCGGACTGCGGCGTGATGACTGCCGAGTCCGGCATGAATTTCTGCCAAAAGGTTCCGCCCTTCCTCTTCGGAGATGCACCGTTGAAGGACTCCGGTAGCGCTTTTTTTGTACAATTCTCCCTCGTGGACCCTGTAGGCCTTGGATCGCCGCACTATGCAGCGTGCCTCGTTTTGGTCCTCCGGAAGTTCCTGTCTAGTTAAGTAGGCCAGGAATGGTTCTGTCCACGGGGCAACAATGGCCATTATTTCGTGGGCTGATTGTGTTATTTCGGTGGCGGAGCCTCCGATTGTGTCAGAGAGTTCGGTTTCGGGTATTTTGGTCGGGTCCGGACTGTTGTTACCGGTGTCCCCTTCCCATGCTACAGATGGCTTGAAGAGCCGTTCCAGAAATATGTTGGGAGGTACCGCGTCACGTTTTGCGCCGATGCGGGCGAGGATATCCGCCGCCTGATTGCTTTCCCGAGCCACATGGTGAAATTCGAGCCCCTCGAACCGAGCTGATATTTTTAGGATGGCATTGCGGTAAGCTGCCATTTTCGGATCCTTGGCGTCGAAGTCTCCATTTATTTGGGATATCGCGAGGTTCGAATCCCTGCGCACCTCTAGGCGTTGAATGCCCATGGATACTGCCATCCGGAGACCATGTAGAAGGGCCTCATATTTGACTGCGTTGTTGGAGTCCGTATACATTATCTGTAATACGTATTGAACGGTATCTCCTCTTGGGGACGTCAAAACGACGCCAGCCCCCAGACCGGCCAACATTTTGGAGCCGTCGAAGTGCATGATCCAGTTTGAATATGTGCCGTACTCTTTAGGGAGTTCGGCTTCCGTCCATTCAGCGACGAAGTCAGCCAAAACTTGCGACTTAATAGCTCGCCGTGGCTTGTAAGTTATGTCGAACGGGAGGAGCTCAATGGCCCATTTGGCAATCCGGCCCGTCGCATCACGGTTGTTTATAATATCGTTAAGTGGTACTTCCGAGGCTACCATTATCGAACACTCTTGAAAGTAGTGTCGCAGCTTCCGGGATGCCATAAATATTGCGTATGCTATCTTTTGATAATGCGGGTACCGTGATTTGCATGGAGTAAGGACAGCAGATACATAGTAAACCGGCTTTTGAAGGGGGAATTTGTGTCTGTCCACTTCTCGCTCGACGACGAGCACTGCGCTTACTACTTGATGAGTTGCTGCAATGTATAATAGCATTGGTTCGCCAATGTTTGGCGCGGCCAGGACTGGGTTTGTTGCCAATATGGCTTTTATTTCGTTGAGTCTGGCCGTGGCGGCGTCCGTCCACTCGAAGTGTTCGGTGCGCCGGAGGAGGCGATAAAGGGGTAATGCCTTTTCTCCCAAGCGGGAGATAAAGCGGCTTAGAGCCGCCACGCATCCAGTCAATTTTTGTATTTGTTTGAGGTCTGTTGGGGTAGCCAACTGTGACAACGCTCGGATTTTGGCCGGATTAGCTTCGATGCCTCTACTGGAGATGATGAATCCCAGGAGCTTTCCGGCTGGTACGCCGAAAACGCATTTTTCCGGATTGAGCTTGATGTCATATGTTCGAAGGTTGTCGAATGTGACCCTCAAGTCGTCTACTAGAGTTTCGACATGCTTGGTTTTAACGACCACGTCATCCACGTATGCCTCCACTGTTTTGCCGATCTGGTTTGCCAGACATGTGTGAATCATGCGCTGATATGTTGCGCCGGCGTTTTTTCGCCCGAAGGGCATTGTGTTGAAGCAGAATGGGCCATATGGTGCGATGAATGCCGTTGCGGCTTGGTCCGGCTTTGCCATTTTGATTTGATGGTAGCCGGAGTATGCATCGAGGAAACACAGTGAATCGTGTCCTACGGTAGCATCGTTGATTTGATCGATGCGGGGGAGGGGGAAGGGATCCTTTGGGCAGGCCTTGTTAAGGTCATTAAAATCGACGCACAAGCGCCAGGATTTGTCCTTCTTTGGTACCATCACCAGATTTGCTAGCCAGTCCGGATGTTTTATGTCTTTGATGAATCCTGCCTCCAATAGTTTGGCTAGTTCCTCTCCCATGGCTTGTCTTTTAGGCTCGGAGAAACGTCGAAGAGCCTGCTTGACTGGCTTGAATCCTTTTAGGATATTTAGGCTGTGTTCGGCCAGCCTGCGTGGGATTCATGGCATGTCTGAAGGGTGCCAGGCAAAAATGTCCCAGTTCTCGTGTAGGAACTCTCGCAGTGCAGCGTCGACATCAGGGTTTAATTGTGCCCCGATGGAAGCTGTTTTTGTAGGGTTCGTTGGATGGACTTGGAATTTGACTATTTCGTCTGCCGTCTTAAAGGAGGTTGACTTGGATCTTTTATCAAGTATCACATCGTCCCTGTTCACTGTGGAGCGCAGCGCAGTTAGTTCTTCGGCCGCTAGGGCCTCGGATAGTGCCTCAAGGGCCAGTGCAGCTGTCTTATTTTTGGCGCGGAGTGCTATGTCCGGATCACTAACAAGAGTGATGATTCCCTTGGGCCCGGGCATTTTGAGCTTCATGTACCCGTAATGGGGTATGGCTTGGAAGATTGTAAACGCCTCCCGCCCTAATAGAGCGTGGTATCCGCTGCTGAACGGGGCCACTTGGAATGTTATTTCTTCAGACCTGTAATTATCTGACGTGCCGAATACCACGTCTAGTGTGATTTTTCCAGCACCGCGTGCTTCCCGACTGGGGATGATTCCTCTAAAGGTTGTGCTGCTTTGCTCAATGCGGCTCCAGTCTATTTCCATCTTTTGAAGAGTTTCCTCATAGATGAGGTTTAATCCACTGCCGCCGTCCATGAGTACCTTGGTGATTCGAAAGCCGTCCATGATTGGACTGTGGACCAGTGCGGCTGGTGCTCGGGCTGTTCGGAATTTGGGTTCGTCACTGGCGGTGAAGGTAATAGCCGTGTCACTCCAAGGATTTATTTCTGCTACGTGGTAGATTTCGGCTATGCTGCAGAGTGTTCACTTGCGTCTATTATTTGACGTGAAGGTCTCAAAGACCGTTAACACCGCATTGTTGTCCACGGGATGGTGCTCTGTGGTTTTTGGGAGGAGTAGATCCTCACCACTTTTGGCCACCTGCCGGAGTATCCAACATGCTCTAAGGCTGTGTGTTGGTATTTCATCCACTGTACTATGAATTTTGCAGGGTCCGTTGATCCATCCCTCCAGTACGGTTCCTTGCCCCGTAGAGGGCTTTTGCTTTTTGGTAGTTAACCCAGGTGAATTTTGATAATGCACCCTTTTATTTCGGACTGAGTTTGTATTCAGGGCCGGATTATCCCAAAATTTTATTTCGGTGTTCCAGGCGCTTTCCATCGCACAGTACTTTCGTACTATGGACACCAAGTCGGCAAAGCGTGTAATTTCGCGACGACTTATGGCGTTGAGGATTCCCTTGTCCGTGCAATTATTGCAGAAGAATGAAATTGCTTCTTCCTCGTGGCAGTCCTTTATCCTGTTCATGATCATGAGCAATCTGGCCCAGTAATGGTGTACTGTTTCTTCGGGCTCTTGCCTAATTTGGGATAGATCGCGTATGTTTGGGTGGGTGGGTGGAATTGAATCCGAATCCTTACCCAATCTAAGACTCAGGGGCCAAGGAGTTTCCGAACTCGAAGGTTTGGAGTCTTGGATGTTTTCCGATGAATCTAGCCCGCTGCCTGGTTCTAGGTTCAGGCCTTGAGTGACGTCCTCCCTTCCGCGGGTATCCAGCTTGGAGGGATCGGGAATCTAGACATAGCTAGTCCTTAAGATAGATGAAGGGTTTCCGCATTGTTCCTCCACCACTGCAACGTGATGGGTGACCTAGGGAGAGTTGATCTCTCTCAGATCGGGTTTAAGCCCAATCTGATCGTAGTCTGTAGCGACTCCCAGGGCGGCGATGCGATCCAAGAGCTCGTTCAGGGAAGAGAGCTCCATTGGATCTAACTGCTCGTTGAGTTCCGAGTTGACGTGAAGATTGCTTTCGATGACCCGAGAAGTCATCGTCGGTGCAGCGGCCGAATGGGTGGTCATAAGGAATCCACCAAGTCGGAGAGTTTGGCCGATAGCCAAAGCTCCCTCAGCGATAGTGCCGTCTTTGAATACGGGATGAGACATCCTTCCTGGTGGCGACGGCACAGCGGAACTCCCAATGAAAGCACCAATGTCGGTGTCAAAACCGGCGGATCTCGGGTAGGGGGTCCCGAGCTATGCGTCTAGGCCGGATGGTAGCAGGAGGCAGGGGACACGATGTTTTACCCAGGTTCAGGCCCTCTTGATGGAGGTAAAACCCTACGTCCTGCTTGATTAATATTGATGATATGGGTAGTACAAGAGTAGATCTACCACGAGATCAGAGAGGCTAAACCCTAGAAGCTAGCCTATGGTATGATTGTATGTTGTGATTGTTGTCCTACGGACTAAAACCCTTCGGTTTATGTAGACACCGGAGAGGGTTAGGGTTAAACAAGGCCGGTTACAAAGGATGAGATATCCATATACGTATTGCCTAGCTTTCCTTCCACGCCAAGTAGAGTCCCATCCGGACACGAGACGAAGTCTTCAATCTTGTATCTTCATAGTCTAACAGTCCGGCCAATGGAGATAGTCCGGCTGTCCGGAGACTCCCTAATCTAGGACTCCCTCAGGTGCACCACATTTCCCAACACGCTCGATCCCATTTGTTCGGACACACTTGTCTGGGTCATGCCCGGCCTCGAAAGATCAACACGTCGCAGCCCCACCTAGGCACAACAGAGAGGTCAGCACGCCGGTCTAAATCCTATGCGCGCAGGGGTCTGGGCCCATAGCCCATTGCACACCTGCACGTTGCGTACGCGGCCGATGAGTAGACCTAGCAACCTCCATTACAAAGGAAGTTGCGTTACGCGGTCCAACCCGGCGTGCGCCGCTCAGTCGCTGACGTCACGAAGGCTTCGGCTGATACCAAGACGTCGAGTGCCCATAACTGTTCCCGCGTAGTTGGTTAGTGCGTATAGGCCAGTAGCCAGACTCAGATCAAATACCAAGATCTCGTTAAGCATGTTATTTTGAAGTAACCGCGGACGCCGACCAGGGCCAGGCACACCTCTCTCCTAGGTGATCTCAACCTGCCCTGTCGATCCGCCTGAAAGTAACAGTCGGGGGACGTCGGGAACTCAGGCCCACCACTACCTGGATGGAGCCTCCTTCCCCTTCAGCCCCCACATCAGAATCACTTGCGGGTACTCAACGAGCCGACCCGACTTTAGTCACCACCTGTATAGTATGTATATATGTATGTATTTACTCGTGACAACACCCGACGTGATCACGACCCGATAGTATAGCATGGCAGACTGACAAGAATGTAGGGCCACTGATGATAATCTAGCATCCTATACTAAGTATTTAGGATTGCAGGTAAGGTATCAACAGTTGTAGCAACAATGACAGGCTATGCATCAGAATAGGATTAACGGAAAGCAGGAACATGCTACACTACTCTAATGCAAGCAGTAGAGAGAAGAGTAGGCGATATCTGGTGATCGAGGGGGGGGGGCTTGCCTGGTTGCTCTGCAGACAGAAACGGACCCTCGAATGTGAAGTAGTTGATCACTGGTTCAACCGCGGTCTCGGGTCTACCGGAAAGAAGTAACGAAGGGGGAACACAATAAATAACAGAGCAATCAAAACATCACAAAGCATAACATGGCAATACGAGGTGCTAGGGTGACCTAACGCAGTACTAGGTGCTACCGGCGAAGGGGAGAAACATCTGGGAAAGTATTCCCGGTGTTTGACGTTTTCAGGCAGATGAAACGGAGGTAGGTTGTTGCATGTTCGCTATGCTAGGAATTGCGTAATGGACGAACGGACTGCGTATTCGGATTCGTCTCGTCGTTCGGAGTAACTTTCATGTACAAAGTATTTTCATCCGAGTTACGAATTATTTTATATTAATTTTCCAAAGTTTTACTGATTTTTTTTGGACTTCTGGAATATACCTAAATTTGAATTTAGACAATGTACTACTTTTTATAATCTCAGACAGCTAGCCTATTAGAATGACAGGCGGGTCCAGTGGCTGTGTCAGCATACACATTCAGCAAGTCAACAGTCAAAGGTTGACCTGGTCAAAGTGTGAATAGTTTTTATGGGGCCTACTTGTCATTGATTGATATTTTATCTAAAGTCTTAAACAGGTTTAGATATCAGGGGACCCATATGTCAAAGACTAGGTTTAGCTAAAATGTTATTTATCTGAGTGGGGCCTAGCAGTCAGCGTTAATTGTATCAGCTAATTAGATTAAGTCCTAATCTAAACAAGGGCCGACCCTATCATCCAGGGACACAGCCGGCCTCTTGGCTGGCCTCGCACAGGCACAAGGCACCGGCGGCCAGTGCCAGAGGCACACACGGGAGCGGCGAGCGGGCTCTGGAGGGAAGGCGCGAGGCGAAGCGGGAGACAGCTGGGCGTGGGCGCGGGTAGCGGCAGCGAGCGCGACGTGGGAGCTAGAGCAGCAGCGGGTCGCGGCGGCGCAAGGCAGTGCAGCGACGAGTTCAGCCGGCGCGGCAGCAACGCAATACAGCAGGCGGGAGCAGCATGAGCGCAAGCGCGGCAGCGAGCAGAGCCGTAAGCAGCAGCAGGCAGGCAACAACAAGAAGGGCACGTGGGCGGCTGCGGGGGTGAGCCACGCCCGGCCGGACGCGGGCTGGTTAGCAGGGGTGAGGGAGCGCGGCCACGGATAGTGAGATGCGGGTGTTCGGCTACGGCGGAATCGGCACGGAACGGAACCGGGATTGAGGGGAATCGGTCGACGTGCTCACCACGGTTCCAACGGAGGCGACGAGGAGGTCGGAGGTGGACCGGAGATGACGCAATCGAAGACGGTGGACGGCAATGTACGCGGTGAGGACGAGCTCGATGACGAACGTACGAGGCGGCTCCGCTCGATTTGTTGCTCGGGATCGATGAAGTAATCAGCGGTGATCTTCCTGGTCAGCTCGGAACGGCGAGAGGGAGTCATTGGCCGCACGATTTACGGTGAGGCGGCCATGGCGGCGCTCGGACGCGCGAGACAGAGAGGAAGGATGTGAGCGAGGGGAGAGAGGCGTGCTAGGGTTGGTCAGGGGGTTGAGGGGGTCCTTATCCACCCAGTGAGCCGCGGGGTGGTTGGCATGTGCCCATCTGTGGCGTGGACTGCGTGTGCAAGCCATGGCCTCCTCTCTGCCGAGAGGTTGAGGAAAGGCCACGGTAAACGGGCCAGGCCGCACTGTGGCTTGTCGGGCCTTAAGTGCATAGTAATATCTAGTCTATTTCCTTCTCTTTTCTGCGACAAGTTTCCACTCGGTTTTGTATTTTAATTTTGATCCAAATGAATTTCGTTGCATGTGAAACTTGTCTCAATAATTACTAGGATATAATCTGCACTGCCACAAAAAGTTTGGGAGTTTATTTTTAAAATAGTTTGGACTTTTCATAATTTAGATAAGCATTTAAATATTGTTTTGGCACTGTTTTAATTATTTTAGGGCAGTTAAACACTTTATAAAACGTTGGTTTCATTTTTACAAAACTTTGGGAAATTTTGCAATATCACGAACACTTTTGTTTTGCTGTTTGAATAATTAATATTTTGACTTTATTTTAAATTTGAAATTGACGTCGAATTATTCTTAATTGTTTTTTTCTTAGGGCATAATGGTGATGACCTGGCATAATTAGTGGAAGATTATTGTAGAAAGAATCTCGGGATGTTACACCAAGAGTGACATGTATGAAAGAATTATGAATGGTGGCTTTGCCACAAATACTATGTCAACTACATGATCATGCTAAGCAATATGACAATGATGAATGTGTCATCATGAACGGAACGATGGAAAGTTGCATGGCAATATATCTCGGAATGGCTATGGAAATGTCATAATTGGTAGGTATGGTGGCTGTTTTGAGGAAGATATAAGGAGGTTTATGTGTGAAAGAGCGTATCATATCACGGGGTTTGGAAGAACCGGCGAAGTTTGCGCCAACTCTCAATGTGAGAAAGGGCAATGCACGGTACCGAAGAGGCTAGCAAGGATGGAAGGATGAGAGTGTGTATAATCCATGGACTCAACATTAGTCATAAAGAACTCACATACTTATTGCAAAAATCTACAAGTCATCAAAAACGTCGGTACTACGCGCATGCTCCTAGGGGGATAGATTGGTAGGAAAAGACCATCGCTCGTCCCCGACCACCACTCATAAGGAAGACAATCAAATAACACCTCATGTTTCAAATTTGTTGCATAACGTTTACCATAGGTGCATGCTACGGGACTTGCAAACTTTAACACAAGTATTTCTCAATTTCACAACTACTCAACTAGCACGACTTTGATATTATTACCTCCATATCTCAAAACAATCATCAAGAATCAAACTTCTCTTAGTATTCAAAACACTCTTAAGAAAATTTTACTAACTTTGAATACCTAGCATATTAAGATTTTAAGCAAATTACCATGCTATTAAGACTCAAAATAATCTAAGTGAAGCATGAGAGATCAATGGTTTCTATAAAACAAATCCACCACCGTGCTCTAAAAGATATAAGTGAAGTAC
This sequence comes from Triticum dicoccoides, assembly GCF_002162155.2. Lineage (NCBI taxonomy): Eukaryota > Viridiplantae > Streptophyta > Magnoliopsida > Poales > Poaceae > Triticum > Triticum dicoccoides. Next base: position 547,647,737 of record NC_041380.1, on the reverse strand, counting down.
TAGAGCAAAACTATACAACTCAAAAGATATAAGTGAAGCACATAGAGTATTCTAACAAATTCCAAATCATGTATGGCTCTCTCAAAAAGTGTGTACAGCAAGGATGATTGTGGTAAACTAACAAGCAAAGACTCGAATCATACAAGACGCTCCAAGCAAAACACATATCATGTGGCGAATAAAAATATAGCTCCAAGTAAAGTTACCGATAGAAGTAGACGAAAGAGGGGATGCCTTCCGGGGCATCCCCAAGCTTTGGCTTTTAGGTGTCCTTAGATTATCTTTAGGGTGCCATGGGCATCCCCAAGCTTAGGCTCTTGCCACTCCTTCTTCCATAATCCATCAAATCTTTAGCCAAAACTTGAAAACTTCACAACACAAAACTTAAAGTAGAAAATCTCGTGAGCTCCGTTAGCGAAAGAAAATAAAAGACCACTTCAAGGTACTGTAATGAACTCATTCTTTATTTATATTGGTGTTATACCTACTGTATTCCAACTTCTATATGGTTTATAAACTATTTTACTAGCCATAGATTCATCAAAATAAGCAAACAACACACGAAAAACAGAATCTGTCAAAAATAGAATAGTCTGTAGTAATCTGTAGGTAGCGCAAGATATGGAACCCCAAAAATTCTAAAATAAATTGCTTGACGTGAGGAATTTATCTATTAATCATCTGCAAAAAGAACTAACTAAATAGCACTTTCCAAATAAAGATGACAGCAGTTCTCGTGAGCGCTAAAGTTTCTTTTTTTACAGCAAGTTCAACAAGATTTTCCCCAAGTCTTCCCAATGGTTCTACTTGGCACAAACACTAATTAAACACAAAAAACACAACCAAAACAGAGGCTAGATAAATTATTTATTACTAAACAGGAGCAAGAAGCAAGGAATAAAAATAAAATTGGGTTGCCTCCCAACAAGCGCTATCGTTTAACGCCCCTAGCTAGGCATAACATGCAAGAATAGATCTAGGTATTGCCATAATAGTAAGATAGATTATTAAAACTCATTTCATATTCTCTACGTTCGGCAGCAAGTTTTCTTTGAGGCAAGAAAAATTAATCAGAAGGGCTAAATTTAATAGGACAAAAGTCCACAAGATCAACCTTGGGATGTATAGGTTCCTCCTTTGGTCCTTCATATTGCACAACCAATTCATCATTATAAGCATTCTTTTGACAGAACTTTGTGAGCCTATATTCAAGAGAATATCCTAGTTCGTTATTTCGAATAGCCAAATCATCATTAAGTTCAGAAATTCTATCAACTAGAACATTGGTAGGGACCCTTTTTCTAAGATTTTCATTGAAAGCAACATAGTCTAGAGATTGAAAACGCATTATTTCTTCTTGATCAAAGAGGATAGCCTCTGTGGGAGGATGGCAAGCATCCACCCTATAATGTGCAAAGATTTCTTTGGCCTCTTTTATTATGAATCTAAACTCATGAGCCAAAAAGATAGTAGCGGCACGCTTAACAGAAGAATGCTCAATATTAGAAAATTCCAAAAAAATCCTTTGTATGGAAGGATGCATGTGCATGAATTGTCTTTCAAGTTCAACTACAAGCATGGCAATAGCGTCCGCAAGACTACTAGTTCTATGAAGGATAGAACTACCCATAGAGGGTAAAGCACCGACACAAGTAAAGAAATCTTGAATAACTCCTTTTCCAATAATATTTCCACTACCAACACCGAATCTTTTTGTATGTGAGATAGTGGGTTCTTTAGTAGGAGCATCAAAATTATTATCGGCAATAGTTTCACCAATTTCAGACATAGAGGCAGAAGGTAAAGGACTAGCCATAACGACAAGCAAACAAACTAACACACAAGCAAGCAAAAAACAAGCAGGCAAAAGGAGGCAAATAGAGAAAGAGAGGGAGGATAGAGAGAGAAAGGGCAAATAAAACGGCAAGGGTGAAGTGGGGGAGAGGAAAATGAGAGGCAAATGGCAAATAATGTAATGCGGGAGATAAGGGTATGTGATGGGTACTTGGTATGTTGGCTTTTGCGTAGACCTCCCCGGCAACGGCGCCAGAAATCCTTCTTGCTACCTCTTGAGCACTGCGTTGGTTTTCCCCGAAGAGAAAGGGATGATGCAGCAAAGTAGCATAAGTATTTCCCTCGGTTTTTGAGAACCAAGGTATCAATCCAGTAGGAGGCTACGCGCGAGTCCCTCGTACCTGCACAAAACAAATAAATAATCGCAACCAATGCAAATAGGGGTTGTCAATCCCTATAAGGCCACTTACGAGAGTGAGATCTGATAGATATGATAAGATAATATTTTTGGTATTTTTGTGATAAAGATGCAAAGTAAAATAAAGGCAAAGTAAATAGCAAAGGAAATAACTAAGTAGTAGGAGATTAATATGATGAAGATAGACCCGGGGGCCATATGTTTCACTAGTGGCTTCTCTCGAGAGCATAAGTATTCTACGGTGGGTGAACAAATTACTGTTGAGCAATTAACAGAATTGAGCATAGTTATGAGAATATCTAGGTATGATCATGTATATAGGCATCATGTCCGAGACAAGTAGACCGACTCCTGCCTGCATCTACTACTATTACTCCACTCATCGACCGCTATCCAGCATGCATCTAGAGTATTAAGTTAAAAACAGAGTACCGCCTTAAGCAAGATGACATGATGTAGAGGGATAGACTCATGTGATATGAATAAAACCCCATCTTGTTATCCTTGATGGCAACAATACAATACGTGCCTTGCTGCCCCTACTGTCACTGGGAAAGGACACCGCAAGATTGAACCCAAAGCTAAGCACTTCTCCCATTGCAAGAAAGATCAATCTAGTAGGCCAAACCAAACTGATAATTCGAAGAGACTTGCAAAGATAACCAATCATACATAAAGGAATTCAGAGAAGATTCAAATATTGTTCATAGGTAGACTTGATCATAAACCCACAATTCATCGGTCTCAACAAACACACCGCAAAAAGAAGATTACATCGAATAGATCTCCACAAGAGAGGGGGAGAACATTGTATTGAGATCCAAAAAGAGAGAAGAAGCCATCTAGCTACTAACTATGGACCCGTAGATCTGAGGTGAACTACTCACACTTCATCGGAGGGGCTATGGTGTTGATGTAGAAGCCCTCCGTGATCAATGCCCCCTCCGGCGGAGCTCTAGAATAGGCCCCAAGATGGGATCTCGTGGATACAGAAAGTTGCGGCGGTGGAATTAGGGTTTTGGCTCCGTATCTGATCATTTGGGGGTACGTAGGTATATATAGGAGGAAGGAGTACGTCGGTGGAGCAACAGGGGGCCCACGAGGGTGGAGGGTGCGCCTGGGGGGGGGGGGGGTAGGCGCGCCCCCTACCTCGTGGCCTCCTATTTCCTTTATTGACGTGGGCTCCAAGTCTCCCGGGTCTTGTTTGTCGAGAAAATCACGTTCCCGAAGGTTTCATTCCGTTTGGACTCCGTTTGATATTCCTTTTCTTCGAAACCCTAAACAGGCAAAAAAACGGCAATTCTGGGCTGGGCCTCCGGTTAATAGGTTAGTCCCAAAAATAATATAAAAGTGGATAATAAAGTCCAATAATGTCCAAAACAGTAGATAATATAGCATGGAGCAATCAAAAATTATAGATACATTGGAGACGTATCACGGATGTGCGGCTGGATCGTGGCGGCGCCGCCACTTCGAGCACCCAGACGGGGGAGGCCGCTCCCAAGTAGCCAATTGCCGGCCGTCAGCCTCGCCCGCCCGCGGCCTGGATGAGGCCTCCGCCCCCTCCGGGGCGGCAGACGACACCGAGCAGGATGAGAGGCCAAGGCCAGACACCACAGGGCGCTCCCCCGCGTAGCACGAGGTCGCCGAGTGCGAGTGTAGGCTGGCATCCATGGCGGGGAAGGGTGGGAGGGTGGCCGATGCAGCCGGAGTGGTGAGTGCCGGGGGCGGTGGACGCCGACATCGGAGTGACAGACGGCAGGCTCAGGAGCGGAGATGGGAGCGCTCAGGAGTGAGTCTTCAGGCACTATGATTATAGCTCATCCCATTATGAGTTCCGGCGCGCATCATCACATTGGTTTATTTTGACCGAGCCAAAACAGAGAGGCGAGTTTTATTCGAGAAGATTCTTTTCAGTGAGCCATTCTCCGAAATAGAGATAGATAAAACTAAATGAAAGATAAAATATTTTTGGGTTTTTTTGGTTTATAGATCTGAAAATAAAAGATTGCAAAATAGTATATCGGAAACAAATATGATGGAAAATAGACCTGGGGGCCATAAGTTTCACTAGAGGCTTCTCTCTTGAAGGCAAATAATACGGTGAGTGAACAAATTACTATCAAGCAATTGATAGCAAAACACAAAGCTATGACGATATCCAAGGCAATGATTATGCATATAGGCATCACATCCGTTTCAAGTAGACCGACTCCTGCCTGCATCTACTACTATTACTCCACACATCAACCGCTATCCAGCATGCATCTGGAGTATTAAGTTCATAAAGAACGGAGTAACGCCTTAAGTAAGATGACATGATGTAAAGGAATAAACTCAAGCAATATAATGAAAACCCCATCTTTTTATCCTCGGTGGCAACAATTCAATACGTGTCTCGCTACCCCTACTTTGTCAGTGGGTGAAATCACGCAAGATTGAACCCAAAGATTACATCGGATAGATCTCCAAGAACATCGAGGAGAACATGGTATTGAGTATCAAAGAGAGAGAAGAAGCCATCTAGCTACAAGCTATGGACCCGTAGTTCTGTGGTAAACTACTCACACTTCATCGGAAGGGCAATAGGGTTGATGTAAATGCCCTCCGTGAGCGAATCCCCCTCCGAAAGGATGACATAAAAGGCCCAAATATGGGATATCACGGGAACAGAAGGTTGCGGCGGCGGAAAAGTATTTTCGTGGCTCTCTCTGAGGGTTCTGGAATATATGTGAATATATAGAACAAAGAGGTAGGTCAAGGGTGTCCCGAGGGGGGCACAAGGTAGGGGCGCCCCACACTAGGGCACGCCCTCCACCCTTGCCGTCGCCTCATGGCTCTTCTGGCTTGGGCTCCAATTCCTCTGGGTGTCTTCTGGTCCAAGAAAAATCATCGTGAAGTTTCATTCCGTTTGGACTCTGTTGGTATTCCTTTTCTGCGAAACTCAAAAACAAGGAAAAACAAAAACTGGCACTGGGCTCTAGGTTAATAAGTTAGTCCCAAAAATAATATAAAATAGCATAATAATGCCTATAAAACATCCAAAGTAGATAATATAATAGCATGGAACAATAAAAAATTATAGATACATTGGAGACGTATCAGAGACCTGCTAGGGGGGCCAGGGGGTAGGGCACGCCCCCAGGCTTGTGGCCACCTGGTGGGTCCCCTCTGGTATTATCTTCGCCAAATATTTCTATATATTTCAAAATAATTCATCGTAAATTTTCAGGACTTTTGGAGTTGTGCAGAATAGGTCTCTCAGATTTGCTCCTTTCTGGTTCAGAATTCCAGCTACCAGCATTCACCCTCTTTATGTAAACCTTGTAAAATAAGATAGAAAAGGCATAAGTATTGTACCATAATGTGTAATAGCAGCCTGTAATGCAATAAATATCAATATAAAAACATGATGCAAAATGGACGTATCATCATTGCAAACATGTTTCATTCATAATGGGCTGAATCAGGAACGATGAGCTAATCATATTTCCAAAAAACAAAATAGGTTGAGTTCTTACCAGCTTTTCTTCATCTCAATCATTTCATCAAATATCGTCATTATTGCCTTTCACTTGCACGACCGAATGATGTGAATGATAATAAGAGTGCACGTGCATTAGATTAAGCTGGAATCTGCAATCATTTATTCAAAGGACAAGACAAGGTAATATGGGATGTTTGTTAGATCAACAATAATGCATACGAGAGCCACTCAACATTTTCATCATGGTCTTCTCCTTATGACCCAAAGAAAAAGAAAATAATTTCAAAGAAACACACTGAAATATTTTTGGAGTTTTTGTTTTTCTAAAGAAAGTAAAACGAAAACGAGAAAAACTATTTACACGGGAAAGCTCCCAACAAGCAAAAGAGGAACACGAAATCTTTTTGGGTTTTCTTTTAATACTACTACTAAATAAACTGGAAATAAAAACTAAATATAAGAAAGAACAATTTTTTTGGATTTGCTTAAAGTTTTCCAAACAGAAAAGAAGAAAGCAAGAAAAATAAACTAACATGGATTATACAATGAAAAAGGATGAATACCGACAACTGAAATGAATGTCTGAACATGAATGTAATGTCTGTGAGAAATATGTGCTCCCCCAAGCTTAAGCTTTTGGCCTAAGTTGGTCTAGGGCCACGACTGGAAATAAGTGAGGGGACCCACATGGGTCCCACAAGCCCTCTAGGCGCGCCCAGGGAGGTGCGCGCGCCCTATGGGCTTGTGGCCCACTAGTACACCCCCCGAGGTGTGTTCAGTGCCAAAAACTCTTAAATATTATAGAAAAAATCATACTAAATTTCATGGCATTTGGAGATCTTTATTTTTCTGGTCATTTTTTTATTGCGCGGATAATTTAGAAAATAGAAAAATAATAGTATTTTACTTTATTTATTCTAAATAACAGAAAGTAAAAAGTGGATACAGAAGATTGTGTTTAGTAAATTCATCCATCTCATGCCCGTCAAAAGGAATCCATTAACAAGGTTGATCAAGTCTTATTAACGAACTTCTTCTGAATGACATGAAACTAGAGAATCTTCATATGACACTAGGTTACCTCAACGGGGATATGCATGTCCCCAATAAGAATATTGTATTTCTTTTTTTATAGTAGGTATTGGGAATTCAAAACCACCAATAATAATTGTTGAAATTTTCCAATAAAATTGATACTATCAACTCGAGGTTGTTTTTTCGGAAAGTGTATCATATGCTCATTAGCACTAACATGAAAAGTAACATTGCCCTTGTTGCAATAAATAACAGACCCTGCAGTATTCAGAAAGGGTCTACCAAGGATGATCGACATATTGTCGTCCTCGGGTATATCAAGAATAACAAAGTCCGTCAAGATAGTAACATTTGCAACTACGACTGGCACATCCTCACAAATACCGATGGGTAGAGCAGTTGATTTATCAACCATTTTTAGAGAGATTTCAGTGTGTGTCAACTTATTCGATTCAAGTCTATGATATAAAGAAAATGGCATACCACTAATACCGGCTCCTAGATCACATAAAGCAGTTTTAACATGGTTTCTTTTAATGGAGCATGGTATAGTTGGTATTCCTGGATATCCTAGTTTCTTTGGTATTCCACCCTTAAATGTATAATTAGCAAGCATGGTGGAAATTGCAGCATCTAGTATCTTTCTTTTATTAGTAACAATATCTTTCGCATACTTAGCATAAGAAGACATTTTCAAAATATCAGTCAAACATAAGCGCAAAAAGACAGGTCTAAGCATTTCAACAAAGCGCTCAAATTCTTCATCATTCTTTTTCTTGGATGGTTTAGGAGGAAAGGGCATGGGTTTCTAAACCCATGGCTCTCTTTCTTTTCCATGTTTCCTAGCAATGAAGTCTCTTTTATCATATCTTTTATTCTTAGGTTGTGGGTTATCAAGATCAACAACAGGTTCTATCTCCACATTATTATCATCACTACGTTGAGCATCAACATGAACATCATCATTATCATTATTACTAGGTTCATGTTCATCACCTGATTGTGTTTCAACATCAAAAATAGAAATATCATTTGGATTCTCAGGTGTGTCTATAGTAGGTTCACTAGAAGCATGCAAAGTCTTATCGTCTTCCTTTTTCTTCCTAGATGGCCTAGGTGCCTCGGTATTGATTCTCTGAGAGTCCTGCTCAACTCTCCTAGGATGGCCCTCAGGATACGAAGGTTCCCGAGTCATTTTACCACCTCTAGCCACAACTCTAACAGCATGATCATGGTTTTTATTATTCATCTCATTAAGCAAATCATTTTGTGCCTTAAGAACTTTTTCTACTTGAGTTTTTACCATGAAGCATGTTTACTAACAAACTTGAGATCATTAACAGTTCTACACAAATAGTCGCTCAAGTGTTCAAGCACATAAGCATTTCTTTTCAATTGTCTACTAACATATGCATTGAAATTCTCTCGTTTATCAATAAAGTTATCCAATTCATCCAAGCATTGACTAGCAGATTTATTATAAGGAATATCACCTTCATCAAATCTATAGAGATAATTGATAACCCACAAGTATAGGGTATGAATTGTAGCCTCTTTCGATAAGTAAGAGTGTCGAACCCAACGAGGAGCTAAAGGTAGAACAAATATTCCCTCAAGTTCTATCGACCACCGATACAACTCTACGCACGCTTAACATTCGCTTTACCTAGAATAAGTATGAAACTAGAAGTATTTTGTAGGTGTTGTTGGATAGGTTTGCAAGATAATAAAGAGCATGTAAATAAAAAGTAGGGGCTGTTTAGATGAAGACACAACTAAGTTAGTTTTACTATAGAGCTTGTTGTCACACAAGAAAGTTATTTGTCCCTAGGCAATCGATAACTAGACCAGTAATCATTATTGCAATTTTATTTGAGGCAGAGGCATAAGCTAACATACTTTCTCTTCTTGGATCATATGCACTTATGATTGCAACTCTAGCAAGCATCCGCAACTACTAAAGATCATTAAGGTGAAACCCAACCATAGCATTAAAGTATTAAGTCCTCTTTGTTCCCATACGCAAACAACCTACTTACTCAGGTCTGTGCTTCTGTCACTCATGCCACCCACCATAAGCAAATCATGAACATATTGAAAACCCTACAGCGGGGATCCCTCATGCTTGCGTGACACGGAGAGCACCATAGGTGTCGGGGGCATGGACCACAGACAGGCAACGGAACCCGGATCCTTTGAAAAAACAACGGGGCCGACATCTCCCCTCAAGACAGCTCGTGCTCGGCCGAGTCGCTCGACTCGGCCAAGCCCCCTCAAGCCGGCCTAATCCGTGAGACTTCTCCAACAAGCTAGCCCAGAGCGGCCGAGCACGGCGCACCAAGACTTACCCAACAAGCCAACACCCCTTGGCGTGTACTCCAACCCGGGAAGGGTCAGCGGCCGTCCCATCCCAGCCGTATGATGGGACGAGTCGCCACCAACTGATGACTGAAGCCACAATGTTCTGCCCATACCTTTGGTCAGCCAGACGAGGTAATAGTGCCCCCACCTACCCGCTGACCAAGCTCGGCATGGCAATAGTGCACCTGTCGTCACCCATGACGCCAGCAAGCGGCGACCTAACGGAGCGCCACTGTAGCCGAGTCGACTCGGCCACGCCTTGACGATCGACAAGACGACCAACAGTGCCACCGTACCCGGTGGGCCCCGCACCCGGGGAACCCGGCGGGACCTGGTACCCGGCAGGTCCCAGCATCGGGTCCCCAGACGCTAACAACCCGGCCCCGCGACCCTGTAACATTACCATTGTACCCCTGGGGGGTTGACCTATAAAACCCAGGAGGCCTCCATGCACGAGGGGAGAAGACACAGCAGTAGAACACCCACATATAGGGAGAGAGCAGCCCAAGCCTCGGCCTGCCTTTCCTCCTCCCCGATACAGCTCAAGGAGCAACTCTGTACTATAACACATAAAGCACACTCGATAGGACTATGGGTGTTATCTCTCTAGAGAGCCCCGAACCTGGGTATGTCTTGTGTCCCGCGCTCTCTCATGCCAACCTCGCCTCCGGAGCCCACCAGTGCCCTCGAGCCTCCTCCTCTCTTTAGCCATCCCAAGGCATCTGCCGTGCGCCCACCACGACAGTTGGCGCCCACCGTGGGGCAGCTCGAGGTCCTGGCCGGAAGCATTCTTCGGACGGGGCTCTACTCCGACTCTAACGAGCCCATCATGCTGGCGGACGATGTCATCGAAGCGCTCGCCGTCTCCTTCTCCGCGCTGGGCATCTCCGATGCGCCTGCGGCCGACGAGTACCCCAGGGAAGTTCTCGACTTCTCTGACTCCCCCCTTTCCCTTGGCGGCGGCGTTCCTTCCGGGGCAATGGACCTCTGCGTAGAGGTATTCGTCACCGACACTGGTGCCGCTTCTTAGTCCAGCGCGGTGAGGAAGGCCGCCGAAGCTAGGGCCACAGCGGGTCTGGCCAACCCGCCTGACCCCCTGCGGGCCACGATGCAGAGCCTGCGCATCCCCATCAGCACTGACATTAACGCCTCCTACGTCGCTGAGGCCCAGACCCGCCTCGACGAGGATCGCCAGCGTTTGCTGGACCTCACCGAGACACTTGCTGCCATGCAGCCTGCCTCGACTCCGCCCAGTTGGAGCGCAACACAGCCTACGGCTTCACGCGGGACGCGCCTGAGCCAATTTGGGTCATCGACGTGCGGGCCTGGGGCGGCATGATCGGGCGAGCCTTCGGCGCCATCCCTCCCGTCTACGAGACCCCCGTAAAGAACATGTGCGGCCGCAGTCGACCTGGACCAGCTTGCGGGCGAAGAGCTGCAGGACCGCCTCAAGAGGGTGAACGACCTCCTTGCTGCGGCTAATGCATAGTAGGACCACATCAACCAACTCTCCAAGCCGGCCGGATCCGGCTCCGCCCATGTCGCTGGATCCGGCGACTTCTAGCACACTATGTCCTCCCCTCCCAGCAAAGCGCACTCCGGCCGCATTCGGACCCGGCGCAACCCCTCCCTGACGACCGCCGGTGGTTTGGGCGACGTGCTGACCTCGGAGGCCCGACGCCGGCTCGACCCCCTGCTCCAACCCAGCCGACGTCCGATAGGAGGAGACCCGGCCCCCTATGGCATGGTGACTGACCGGCTAGGCCCGCGCGCCATCGACGACACCGACGCCTGTCATTGCCTCGACTGACTCGTCCTCTCCCAAGAGTTGGAGGAAACGGGCCCCGTCGGACCGGCATGCTTCAAGACCACGCATCCGAGGTGAGCCCTTTACAAATGGTTCACGCTCCCCCGTGATACCCCCAAGGACAATGGCACCATGAAGCCGGAGGACTGGCTCACTAACTACACCAATGCCATCGGCATCGGTGGCGGCAACCGCCGCCTCGCCGTGCGCTACGCGCCCCTCATGCTCCAAGGGTCGGCCCACACCTGGTTGAACAGCCTATCGGAGGGCAGCATCAACGCGTGGGTCGATTTCGAGCAATCCTTCATGCGCAACTTCACCGGCATGTACAAGCGACCCAGCCGCCCCAGTCAGCTCGCCATGTGCGTGCAGGGACCGATGGAGACCGCCTGCGAGTACGTCGCACGCTAGACCGAGCTCCGAAATAGTTGCGAGGGCATCCACGAAGTCCATGTGATCCAATACTTCGTCAATGGGCGCCGGGACGGCACCCTCCTCCAGCACAAGCTCTTGCGCTCCGAGCCGGCCACCATGGCCGCGCTCATGGTGACGGCGGACAAGTACACCACCGCCGACTCCGCCATGAAGATCCAGGTGGCGCTGGATGAGGCTGGCAAAGCAAAGATGGTCCCCCCTCCGAAGCCGGCCGGAGAAGGAAGCCAGCAGCAGCACAACCAGCAGAACGACAAGCGTAAGGCCGATCAGCCGGCTCAGCGCTACAACAACCGGCTCGTCGCGGCCGCCGAGAAGGCGCCCTCGACCGACCCGGCCACCAAGCGCCGGCAGACCAGCAAGACAACATGGCAACCTGCCATGAGTTTCGAGGAGATGCTCGAGGCTCCCTACAAGCACCACAGCGGCGCAAGGCCGTCCACGCACACGCTTCGGCAGTGTGCCATCACCAAGCGCATCATAAGGGGCGACGTCCCGCCTCCTCCGGCCCCGGCTCCGGGAGCGGGTCAGCCACCTCCGCCTCCACCACCGCCCCCGGCCGGCGATGCAATGCGCGACGACGCCTACCCAGCCCAGAACGCAACTAAGTCATCTTCACCAGCCTCGGTGACGACAAGCGCGGCGAGCGCCTCCTTCAGCAGGAGGTGAACACCGTCATCCCGGCCAAGATAGAGTACATGCATTGGTCGGAGCGCCCGGTCACCTGGACTCGGCAGGACCACCCGGCCGTCATGCCGAACCCGGGTGGTTACGCCCTCGTCCTTGACCCCATGATCGTCGTGCCTCGGCATACATGCAAGTTCTCCCGGGTGCTCATCGACGGCGACAGCAGCATCAACATCCTCTACTGCGACATCATGACCAAGATCGGCCTCGAGGCCAAGGACTTGGAGCCGACCCGGACGGTTTTCCACGGCATCGTTCGCGGCCTCTCCTGCTCCCCGATTGGCCGGATCTGGCTCGACGTCCTGTTCGGCGCCATCAACCACTTTCGACGCGAGCCAATCTGGTTCGAGGTGGTAGACCTGTCCAGCGTGTATCATGCGCTGCTTGTTGGGGAACGTAGTAATTTCAAAATTTTCCTACGCACACGCAAGATCATGGTGATGCATAGCAACGAGAGGGGAGAGTGTAATCTACGTACCCTTGTAGACCGACAGCGGAAGCGTTAGCACAACACGATTGATGTAGTCGTACGTCTTCACGGCCCAACCGATCAAGCACCGAAACTACGGCACCTCCGAGTTTTAGCACACGTTCAGCTCGATGACGATCCCCGGACTCCGATCCAGCAAAGTGTCGGGGTAGAGTTTCGTCAGCATGACGGCGTGGTGACGATTTTGATGTACTACCGTCGCAGGGCTTCGCCTAAGCACCGCTACAATATTATCGAGGATTATGGTGGAAGGGGCACCGCACATGGCTAAGAATATGATCACGTGGATCAACTTGTGTGTCTAGGGGTGCCCCCTGCCGCCGTATATAAAGGAGCAAGGGGAGGAGGCCGGCCGGCCCCTATTGGCGCGCCAGGAGGAGTCCTCCTCCTAGTAGGAGTAGGACTCCTACTAGGAGGGGGAAGGAAGTGGGGAGGGAGAAGGAAAGGCCCCCCCTCTCCTAGTCCAATTCGGACCAGGGGGGAGGAGGCGCGCGGCCCACCCTGGCTGCCCCTCTCTCTCTCCACTAAGGCCCATATGGCCCATTACTTCTCCCGGTAGGGTTTCAGTAACCCTCCGGCTCTCCGGTTTTCTCCGAAATCACCCGGAACACTTCCGGTGTCCGAATATAGCCGTCTAATATATCAATATTTATGTCTCGACCATTTCGAGACTCCTTGTTATGTCCGTGATCACATCCGGGACTCCGAACTAACTTCGGTACATCAAAACTCATAAACTCATAATATAACTGTCATCGAAACCTTAAGCGTGCGGACCCTACGGGTTCGAGAACAATGTAGACATGACCGAGACACGTCTCCGGTCAATAACCAATAGCGGAACCTGGATGCTCATATTGGCTCCTACATATTCTACGAAGATCTTTATCGGTCAGACCGCATAACAACATACGTTGTTCCCTTTGTCATCGGTATTTTTACTTGCCCGAGATTCGATCGTCGGTATCTCAATACCTAGTTCAATCTCGTTACCGGCAAGTCTCTTTACTCGTTTCATAATACATCATTTCGCAACTAACTCATTAGTTGAAATGCTTGCAAGGCTTATGTGATGTGCATTACCGGGAGGGCCCAGAGATACCTCTCCGACAATCGGAGTGACAAATCCTAATCTCGAAATACGCCAACCCAACATGTACCTTTGGAGACACCTGTAGAGCTCCTTTATAATCACCCAGTTACGTTGTGACGTTTGGTAGCACACAAAGTGTTCCTCCGGCAAACGGGAGTTGCATAATCTCATAGTCATAGGAACATGTATAAGTCATGAAGAAAGCAATAGCAACATACTAAACGATCGGGTGCTAAGCTAATGGAATGTGTCATGTCAATCACATCATTCTCCTAATAATGTGATCCCTTTAATCAAATGACAACACATGTCTATGGTTAGGAAACATAACCATCTTTGATTAATGAGCTAGTCAAGTAGAGGCATACTAGTGACGTTTGGTTTGTCTATGTATTCACACAAGTATTATGTTTCCGGATAATACAATTCTAGCATGAATAATAAACATTTATCATGATATAAGGAAATAAAATAATAACATTATTATTGGCTCTAGGGCATATTTCCTTCAGTCTCCCACTTGCACTAGAGTCAATAATCTAGATTACACAGTAATGATTCTAACACCCATGGAGCTTTGGTGCTGATCATGTTTTGCTCGTGGAAGAGGCTTAGTCAACGGGTCTGCTACATTCAGATCCGTATGTATCTTGCAAATCTCTATGTCTCCCACCTGGACTAGATCCCGGATGGAATTGAAGCGTCTCTTGATGTGCTTGGTTCTCTTGTGAAATCTGGATTCCTTTGCCAAGGCAATTGCACCAGTATTGTCACAAAAGATTTTCATTGGTCCCGATGCACTAGGTATGACTCCTAGATCGGATATGAACTCCTTCATCCAGACTCCTTCGTTTGCCGCTTCCGAAGCAGCTATGTACTCTGCTTCACATGTAGATCCCGCCACAACGCTTTGTTTAGAACTGCACCAACTGACAGCTCCACCGTTTAATGTAAACACGTATCCGGTTTGCGGTTTAGAATCGTCCGGATCAGTGTCAAAGCTTGCATCAACATAACCATTTACGATGAGCTCTTTGTCACCTCCATATATGAGAAACATATCCTTAGTCCTTTTCAGGTATTTCAGGATGTTCTTGACCGCTGTCCAGTGATCCACTCCTGGATTACTTTGGTACCTGCCTGCTAGACTTATAGCAAGACACACATCAGGTCTGGTACACATCATTGCATACATGATAGAGCCTATGGCTAAAGCATAGGGAACATCTTTCATTTTCTCTCTATCTTCTGCATTGGTCGGGCATTGAGTCTTACTCAATTTCACACCTTTTAACACAGGCAAGAATCCTTTCTTTGCTTGATCCATTTTGAACTTTTTCAAAACTTTGTCAAGGTATGTGCTTTGTGAAAGTCCAATTAAGCGTCTTCATATGTCTCTATATATCTTAATGCCCAATATGTAAGCAGCTTCACCGAGGTCTTTCATTGAAAAACTCTTATTCAAGTATCCCTTTATGCTGTCCAGAAATTCTATATCATTTCCTATTAGTAATATGTCATCTACATATAATATCAGAAATGCTACAGAGCTCCCACTCACTTTCTTGTAAATACATGCTTCTCCAAAAGTCTGTACAAAACCAAATGCTTTGATCACACTATCAAAGCGTTTATTCCAACTCCGAGAGGCTTGCACCAGTCCATAAATGGATCGCTGGAGCTTGCATACTTTGTTAGCTGCCTTTGGATCGACAAAACCTTCCGGTTGCATCATATATAACTCTTCTTGCAGAAATTCATTCAGGAATGCAGTTTTGACATCCATCTGCCAAATTTCATAATCATAAAATGCGGCAATTGCTAACATGATTCGGACAAACTTAAGCATCGCTACGGGTGAGAAGGTCTCATCATAGTCAATCCCTTGAACTTGTCGAAAACCTTTTGCAACAAGTCAAACTTTGTAGACAGTAACATTACCGTCAGCGTCAGTCTTCTTCTTAAAGATCCATTTATTCTCAATTGCTTGCCGATCATTGGGCAAGTCAACCAAAGTCCATACTTTGTTCTCATACATGGATCCCATCTCAGATTTCATGGCTTCAAGCCATTTTGCGGAATCTGGGCTCACCATCGCTTCTCCATAGTTCGTAGGTTCATCATGATCTAGTAGCATGACTTCCAGAACAGGATTACCGTACCACTCTGGTGCGGATCTTACTCTGGTTGATCTACAAGGTTCAGTAGTATCTTGTTCTGAAGCTTCATAATCATCATCATTAGCTTCCTCACTAATTGGTGTAGGTGTCACAGAAACTGGTTTCTGTGATGTACTACTTTCCAATAATGGAGCAGGTACAGTTACCTCATCAAGTTCTACTTTCCTCCCACTCACTTCTTTCGAGAGAAACTCCTTCTCTAGAAAGTTTCCGAATTTAGCAACAAAAGTTTTGCCTTCAAATCTGTGATAGAAGGTGTATCCAATAGTTTCCTTTGGATATCCTATGAAGACACATTTCTCCGATTTGGGTTCGAGTTTATCAGGTTGAAGCTTTTTCACATAAGCTTCGCAACCCCAAACTTTCAGAAACGACAACTTTGGTTTCTTACCAAACCATAGTTCATGAGGCGTCGTCTCAACGGATTTTGATGGTGCCCTATTTAATGTGAATGCAACCGTCTCTAGAGCATAACCCCAAAACGATAGCGGTAAATCAGTAAGAGACATCATAGATCGCACCATATCTAGTAAAGTACGATTACGACGTTCGGACACACCATTACGCTGTGGTGTTCCGGGTGGCGTGAGTTGCGAAACTATTCCGCATTGTTTCAAATGTACACCAAACTCGTAACTCAGATAATCTCCTCCACGATCAGATCGTAGGAATTTTATTTTCTTGTTACGATGATTTTCAACTTCACTCTGAAATTCTTTGAACTTTTCAAATATTTTAGACTTATGTTTCATTAAGTAGATATACCCATATCTGCTTAAGTCATCTGTGAAGGTGAGAAAATAACGATATCCGCCACGAGCCTCAACATTCATCGGACCACATACATCTGTATGTATGATTTCCAACAAATCTGTTGCTCTCTCCATAGTACCGGAGAACGATGTTTTTGTCATGTTACCCTTAGACACGGTTCGCAAGTACCAAGTGATTCATAATCAAGTGGTTCCAAAAGCCCATCAGTATGGAGTTTCTTCATGCGCTTTACACCGATATGACCCAAACGGCAGTGCCACAAATAAGTTGCACTATCATTATCAACTTTGCATCTTTTGGTTTCAACATTATGAATATGTGTGTCACTAATATCGAGATTTAATAAGAATAGACCACTCTTTAAGGGTGCATGACCATAAAAGATATTACTCATATAAATAGAACAGCCATCATTCTCTGATTTAAATGAATAACCGTCTCGCATCAAACAAGATCCATATATAGTGTTCATGCTTAACGCTGGCACCAAATAACAATTATTTAGGTCTAATACTAATCCCGAAGGTAGATGTAGAGGTAGCGTGCTGACTGCGATCACATCGACTTTGGAACCATTTCCCACGCACATTGTCACCTCGTCCTTAGCCAATCTTCGCTTAATCTGTAGTCCCTGTTTCGAGTTGCAAATGTTAGCAACAAAACCAGTATCAAATACCCAGGTGCTACTGTGAGCATTAGTAAGGTACACATCAATAACATGTATATCACATATACCTTTGTTCACCTTGCCATCCTTCTTATCCGCCAAATACTTGGGGCAGTTCCGCTTCCAGTGACCAGTCTACTTGCAGTAGAAGCACTCAGTTTGAGGCTTAGGTCCAGGTTTGGGTTTCTTTTCTTGAGTAGCAACTTGCTTGCTGTTCTTTTTGAAGTTCCCCTTCTTCTTCCCTTTGCCCTTTTTCTTGAAACTAGTGGTCTTATTGACCATCAACACTTGATGCTCCTTCTTGATTTCTACCTCCGCAGCTTTCAGCATTGCGAAGAGCTCGGGAATAGTCTTATTCATCCCTTGCATATTATAGTTCATCACGAAGCTCTTGTAGCTTGGTGGCAGTGATTGGAGAATTCTGTCAATGACGCAATCATCTGGAAGATTAACTCCCAATTGAATCAAGTGATTATTATACCCAGACATTTTGAGTATATGCTCACTGACAGAACTGTTCTCCTCCATCTTGCAGCTATAGAACTTATTGGAGACTTCATATCTCTCAATCCGGGCATATGCTTGAAATATTAACTTCAACTCCTGGAACATCTCATATGCTCCATGACGTTCAAAACGTTGTTGAAGTCCCGATTCTAAGCCGTGAAGCATGGCACACTGAACTATTGAGTAGTCATCAGCTTTGCTCTGCCAGACGTTCATAACATCTGGTGTTGCTCCAGCAGCAGGCCTGGCACCCAGCGGTGCTTCCAGGATGTAATTCTTCTGTGCAGCAATGAGGATAATCCTCAAGTTACGGACCCAGTCCGTGTAATTGCTACCATCATCTTTCAACTTTTCTTTCTCAAGGAACGCATTAAAATTCAATGGAACAACAGCACGGGCCATCTATCTACAATCAAACATAAACAAGCAAGATACTATCAGGTACTAAGTTCATGATAAATTTAGGTTCAATTAATCATATTACTAAAGAACTCCCACTTAGATAGACATCCCTCTAATCCTCTAAGTGATTACGTGATCCAAATCAACTAAACCATGTCCGATCATCATGTGAGATGGAGTAGTTTCATTGGTGAACATCGCTATGTTGATCATATCTACTATATGATTCACGCTTGACCTTTCGGTCTCCGTGTTCCGAGGCCATATCTGTATATGCTTGGCTCGTCAAGTATAACCTGAGTATTCTGCGTGTGCAACTGTTTTGCACCCATTGTATTTGAACGTAGAGCCTATCACACCCGATCATCACGTGGTGTCTCAGCACGAAGAACTTTCGCAACGGTGCATACTCAGGGAGAACACTTCTTGATAATTAGTGAGAGATCATCTTAAAATGCTATCGTCAATCAAAGCAAGATAAGATGCATAAAAGATAAACATCACATGCAATCAATATAAGTGATATGATATGGCCATCATCATCTTGTGCTTGTGATCTCCATCTTCGAAGCACCATCGTGATCACCATCGTCACCGGCGCGACACCTTGATCACCATCATAGCATCGTTGTCGTCTCGCCAATCTTATGCTTCCACGACTATCGCTACCGCTTAGTGATAAAGTAAAGCATTACTGCATTGCATACAATAAAGCGACAACCATATGGCTCCTGCCAGTTGCCGATAACTTGGTTACAAAACATGATCATCTCATACAATAAAATTTAGCATCATGTCTTGACCATATCACATCACAACATGCCCTGCAAAAACAAGTTAGACGTCCTCTACTTTGTTGTTGCAAGTTTTAGGTGGCTGCTACAGGCTTAAGCAAGAACCAATCTTACCTACGCATCAAAACTACAACGATAGTTTGTCAAGTTGGTGCTAATTTAACCTTCGCAAGGACCGGGCGTAGCCACACTCGGTTTAACTAAAGTTGGAGAAACTGTCACCCGCTAGCCACCTTTGTGCAAAGCACGTCGGGAGAACCGGTCTCGCGTAAGCGTACGCGTAATGTCAGTCCGGGCCGCTTCGTCCAACAATACCGCCGAACCAAAGTATGACATGCTGGTAAGCAGTATGACTTATATCGCCCACAACTCACTTGTGTTCTACTCGTGCATATAACATCAACACATAAAACCTAGGCTCTGATACCACTGTTGGGGAACGTAGTAATTTCAAAAATTTCCTACGCACACGCAAGATCATGGTGATGCATAGCAACGAGAGGGGAGAGTGTGATATACGTACCCTTGTAGACTGACAGCGGAAGCGTTAGCACAACGCAGTTGATGTAGTCGTATGTCTTCACGGCCCGACCGATCAAGCACTGCAACTACAGCACCTCCGAGTTTTAGCACACCTTCAGCTCGATGATGATCCCTGTTGGTGTCAAAACCGGAGGATCTCGGGTAGGGGTCCCGAACTATGCGTCTAGGCCGGATGGTAACAGGAGGCAAGGAACACAATGTTTTACCCAGGTTCGGGCCCTCTTGATGGAGGTAAAACCCTACGTCCTGCTTGATTAATATTGATGATATGGGTAGTACAAGAGTAGATCTACCACGAGATCAAGGAGGCTAAACCCTGGAAGCTAGCCTATGGTATGATTGTTGTTCTGTAGGTTGTCTCCTCTATCGACTAGCCTGGCCCTGGTTTATATAATGCACCAGAGGCCTAGGTTAACAAGAGTCCTAGCCGAATACGCCGGTGGGGAGAAGTCCTTGTCTTGATCGCCAAGTCTTTGTGGAATCTTCCTTGTATGCGGCAGCTGTCCGAACTGGCCCATGAGTATACGGCCATGGGGGGCCTCGGCCCAATCTAATAGATCGGGAGACGACGTGGTGAGTACCCCCTAGTCCAGGACACCGTCAGTAGCCCCCTGAACCGGTCTTCAAGTTAGGGACGCTCCTCGATTCTTCTGAACTGTTCTTCATCTTTGGTCGTCGGTCTTGAAAACTGGTTCAACAAATCTTCTCATCTTCGATCTTGAGGATCGCCGAAATGCATTCGACGAGTTTATACGCCGGGTATCCGAGGAGCCCCTTTAAGTTTCCGGCCTTTATCAATGCCTTATTATTTTTATGCCACACCTCGGGTTTGAAGTTGTTCCCGGGAGGCAGTGTCCTCTTGCGTCCGAGCTCTAATGCCGGACTGTATTCGAGGTATCTTTTGCAGCCGAGCACCAATGCCGGACCGCTTTCCAGCTCTAACACCGGAATGTATCCGAGCTCCAACGCCGGACTATGTATCCGAGCTCCAACACCAGACTATATCTGAGGTGTCATATCACCTTGGTTCAAAAAAGTTTGAAGGAGTTTAGCCGAGCTTAACACCGGAAATGCCCTCTACGGAGCCAGCCACTAGCGCCCGAGCTTTATGCCGGAGTGCTTCCGAGGTGGTGCACCACCCCGAATGTGGGCCGATTTTTGTGAATATTTTTTGTTGGTGCAATTTATTCTCTACCGAGATATATAGCCAGTACCCCTCAAGGTGTGTATCAGTCTAAAACCCGAGATGCCCCTGAAGGATGACGTAAGACCGCTGATCCTAGTAGCCGCTGAGACTCAGGTTGATTTGCAAAATCGGCCTGAGGATCAAGTCCAAGCTCGGCAGAATACTTCAGGACACTAAAAGCGGCGTGCTCAGTCCTCGAGACTCAGGTTGGGTGTGGCCGACCAACCTGAGGATCAAACTCTCCTCGGAAACTATATTGCACATAAAATTTTCTGCATTGGACAAGCATGCAGTAGCCCCCGAGACACTGGTCGGGTGGCAACACCAGATCAGGGGATCGATGTGCCCTTTAATATTTGTAAATAATAAGCCCGAAGCCCAGTAGCCCCCGAGCCTTAATGCGGGCACGGGTGGCCGAATTAAGGATCAATATCCATAGTAAAATCACAAATTATGTGTAATGACTCTATGTATCCAAGTACTTTACGTCATTAACGCTCAGATCCGCATTGTACAAAGCTTTGTTAACTGACCATCGGCTTCCACCTCCTCGGCCAATAGCCGAGGAGTGTTTGTCCTACTTTATAAAACCTTTATGAGGGCAAAGATTTACAACAAACAAGGCAATCTGGCCATACGGTTTTATAAACAAAGGTACGGAGAGAGTTATATTACTATTTAACAGAAGAAATGTCTTCCAAAGAAAATAGTCCCGCTATCAGTTCCTTTCTTTGGGTTGTCATGCTAAGCATGATCATTAAACCTCAGCTCTAATGTAAGAGCAAAATATCAAGGATTTAGTTTGGGAGGCCAGTTAATAGCCCCCGGTAGTGTTTGGCGACAGTCGGGGTCAAGCCGTAAACACTTCGGCCAATGTTATGAACGGCCCGTCATTTAACATAGTCATCGGCTCGCTGACCAGTTTACGCTTATTGTGACAGTCAGTTTTCGGCTTTCTCCACTAAGGTGCTTAACAATGTGAGCTGGAAGCACAATCGCAGTGGTTCTCCCTTTGCACGCCTAGCCAAACAAAACGGAACGTAGGAAGCAAGTGCAGGAGCCGGGCAACCCAACTATTGGCCGAAGACACAATTCGAAACCGATGCATATATCATAATATCTGAGAATGTTTTTGCCGAATCCCTAAAGGTGTCCGGCGTTGCACTGCGAGACTAATGCTGGAAAAGTACAAATAGTTTAGAAGGGCCAAAAATCTTGGAAAACCAAGAAACGTCAGTAAAAACATGACGTCCGAACAATATCAAGTGTTCGGTGCCAATCCGAAAGTTGGTCTTAGAAAGAAGAAGTGCTTCTGTCGTGCTTTAACATGATACATCCTATCTCAAGACTTCGAGCGGGTCAGCCTACGGCTTCAACCTCCTATCTCGAGGGCGAAGTACTTCTCATCAGGCCAGTTTAGCAAACTAAACTCTAGCGGCTTTGAGAGAGAAATTAGGCTCCCTGGCTAGTGGCCGCACACTCGTGTCGAAAAAAGAAGTGATAAATAATAATAAAACTTTGCAACGACTAAGAAGAAGAACACTTATTATAAAATGGCTCAAATAAACTTAAGAGCCCCCAAGTGACTTGGGTAGAAGAATGATTCCATGTACTGAAGTACTTATATCATATCTATGTTCAACCGAACTTTAAACGCGTCTTAACCGACCGTCAGCTTCTCCCTCTTCGGTCAAGGACCGAAAAGTGTTATGTACTCCATCGGTCTAGAATATCGACGGTGTTTCCAATAACCAGGCAATCAGGCCATAAGGCTGTAACAGACAAAGCGCACTCAGGGAACTTATGCTATATTATCGTGAGGTGTAAGAAGCATCTTCGAAGAAAATAGTACCCCCAACGATACCTTTCTTCGGTGCTCATTGTTATTATGAGACTTGTGCAATAGATTTTTTGTACTCATGAGTTCCGTTGTGTGCCGACCATCATTGAAAACTATAAGAGCGCTAGCTTTCGGCTTCACCCAGTCTGAGGTCCGGCTCGGGCGACCCGATCGTGACAATCGCAGAGGTGCTCCCTTTACTCCCTAGCCGAACAATCGGGAACGTAGGGGTAAACACAGGAGCGAGGCAACCCAGCTTGCAAATCGCTTAAGTCAATATGGTGCATATTGTGGCGTAATACACGAACAAGGAACGAAGCCGTACAAGTATAATCATATGCAAGTGGAAAAGCTTCATGAAGGAAGCCCCCAAATGAATTGGGTATTTGAATTTATGCATCACAAACAAAGTTTGGACAAGGAAATTTTTTACAAGCAACTTTTTTCCAAAAAAGTATAACGCTTGGTCGAACCGAACACAAGTTAGAAATTAAAGCTTTGAGCATGAAAGCGACTTAGCTGGTTAATGTGTTCGGTATTGATGACGCGGTCCGAGCTTGATGCGGGGCAAGGTTCCATCCCCCAAGCTGGTCCCGAGGTGGCGGAGCGGAGAGCTCGACACGCCGAAGTGGTAACATAGCACGGTCAATGCAGACCGGCAGAGTGACGCCGAAGTCCCCAGATCATTTTCCTGTGCATAAAAAATAGTGCAAATCGGAGATAATTGTAATAATGATAATTAAAAAAATCATTGCATAATAAATAATTTATGCAAAGTGACTAATAGAAGAAATATGGCCTGGCGCCGAAGTCAATGTCGACGCAGGGCGTCGGCGTGATGCAGTAAAGGCGTGGCAAAGCCTGAATTCGCAGGTCGGTCCGAGCTCCGGATGCGGCGTTCGCCGGACTATGTACGGAAACTGATCGAACCACCACGCGACCTCGTTAATGCGGCCACCATTTGATAGACCTGTGTACATATGATGGACAAACCAGAGTAATAATTCCTTGGGAAAAATGAACCCAAACGAGCAAAAAATACTGGGATTAATAGCACCTGGTTTATTTGTTGTAGCAATTCGAAGGAAGGTGATTCCCAAAATTGGGACTCGCTCCGCACACCCATTGCCTGATGGGCGATAAAACGGCGGCATGGCAATACTGGCAAAGGTTGACTCGCCGAGGCAGAGCCCTCGGCCCAGCTAATGTGACGGAGCTGGTCGGCTATTGACGCCGAAGTGTCCGCAGTAGGTTGATGAAGAGATGGCGAAGCCCCCGATCCAGCCGAGATGTCAAAGCCTCGATGTCAGCCGATGAGTTGAAGTAGGTCGGCGTGATGGACACCAGCTTGAAGAAGCAATAGTGCGGCCCTGTCGATGCAGGTCGTGACGTGGTCGATGCCGGCTTGATGAAGCGACCGTGCGGCGATGCCGGTATGCCCGCTACGTGTAATCCATGGGGCGGCGATGTTGGTGATGATTTATCCTTCGCGATGCCGGACTCTTGTTCGGCTTGCAGAGATGATGATCCGAAGAAGTTGAGCTCGGCTCAACAAAGTGACGTCGCGTCTAGCGCAGGTCGGCAGCCGTGGTTTGACACCAGCATGATGTTGAAGATCATGTTCAAAAGATTTTAAAGTTAGTGGGATGTGTTCGAGAACAAAACACAATACCCCATACAGAACTTCCTTCAAAAGGGATGTCCGAAACCCCGTTCATAAAAAAGATGAACTCGGGTCGGATTCGTTTTCGCGCAGAAAACAGATCCGAAAAGTGATGCACTAATCGGAAGGTTCCCGGAGTTTGGACGGTCGGATCGAGCTGAAATTTTGAGAGGTGGTAGATATAGAAATTCCGCAGCCGATCAACGGTTGGATCTTCCAAAGGACGTCCGAGCTAGAAGCTGGACACCACACCCTAAACTCATCCAAATTCCCGTCCAGATTTGACAGGGCTCCGGTATATCGTTGATTGCCAGAGATTCCTCCATCGGAACTCGACGAAATTTTCCAGGGTTGTTATAGAATCAATTCCGCACAATTGCACCAAAGCGATCATCAAAGCGATACTCGAGGAGGTGGTGACGGCAGATACGAGTTTGATGTCCAAAAAGACAGCATGGTCGCTTGGGGGCAATGATGACGTTGAGCCCCCGAGATCCATAGATGATTCCTCCGTGATCTTGCTAGAGATCAGAGTTGATGTTTGATGAAGGCCCTCGTCCGAACATGGTGATCCGAACACGGGGCTCAATTCTTGGTCGAACCAAGGTGACCAGTCGAGCTGGTGACGAAGATGCCGAAGTCGCAGTTGATCTGCAGGCGAGCCATCGATCCTTTTGTCGATCACACAGCGGAACTCTCAATGAAAGCACCAATGTCGGTGTCAAAACCGGCGGATCTCGGGTAGGGGGTCCCGAACTGTGCGTCTAGGCTGGATGGTAACAGGAGGCAAGGAACACAATGTTTTACCCAGATTCGGGCCCTCTTGATGGAGGTAAAACCCTATGTCCTGCTTGATTAATATTGATGATATTGGTAGTACAAGAGTAGATCTACCACGAGATCAAGGAGGCTAAACCCTAGAAGCTAGCCTATGGTATGATTGTTGTTCTGTATGTTGTCTCCTCTATCGACTAGCCTGGCCCTGGTTTATATAATGCACCAGAGGCCTAGGTTAATAAGAGTCCTAGCCGAATACGCTGGTGGGGAGAAGTCCTTGTCTTGATCGCCAAGTCTTTGTGGAATCTTCCTTGTATGCGGCAACTGTCCGAACTGGCCCATGAGTATAGGGCCATGGGGTCCTCGGCCCAATCTAATAGATCGGGAGACGACGTGGTGAGTACCCCCTAGTCCAGGACACCGTCAATCCCCGGACTCCGATCCAGCAAAGTGTCGGGGCAGAGTTCCGTCAGCATGATGGCGTGGTGACGATTTTGATGTACTACCGTCGCAGGGCTTCGCCTAAGCACCGCTACAATATTATCGAGGATTATGGTGGAAGGGGGCACCACACACGGCTAAGAATATGATCACATGGATTAACTTGTGTGTCTAGGGGTGCCCCCTGCCCCCGTATATAAAGGAGCAAGGGGAGGAGGCCGGCCGGCCCCTATTGGCGCGCCAGGAGGAGTCCTCCTCCTAGTAGGAGTAGGACTCCTACTAGGAGGGGGAAGGAAGTGGGGAGGGAGAAGGAAAGGGGGGCGCCGCCCCCCCTCTCCTAGTTCAATTTGGACAAGGGGGGGGGGGGAGGAGGCGCGCGGCCCACCCTGGCTGCCCCTCTCTCTCCACTAAGGCCCATATGGCCCATTCCTTCTCCCGGTAGGGTTCCGGTAACCCTCCGGCTCTCCGGTTTTCTCCGAAATCACCCGGAACACTTCCGGTGTCCGAATATAGCCGTCTAATATATCAATATTTATGTCTCGACCATTTCGAGACTCCTCGTTATGTCCGTGATCACATCCGGGACTCGGAACTAACTTCGGTACATCAAAACTCATAAACTCATAATATAACTGTCATCGAAACCTTGAACGTGCAGACCCTACGGGTTCGAGAACAATGTAGACTTGACCGAGACATGTCTCCGGTCAATAACCAATAGCGGAACCTGGATGCTCATATTGGTTCCTACATATTCTACGAAGATCTTTATCGGTCAGACCGCATAACAACATACGTTGTTCCCTTTGTCATCGGTATTTTTACTTGCCCGAGATTCGATCGTCGGTATCTCAATACCTAGTTCAATCTCGTTACCGGCAAGTCTCTTTACTCGTTTCGTAATACATCATCTCGCAACTAACTCATTAGTTGAAATGCTTGCAAGGCTTATGTGATGTGCATTACCGAGAGAGCCCAGAGATACCTCTCCGGCAATCGGAGTGACAAATCCTAATCTCGAAATACGCCAACCCAAAGTGTTCCTCCGGCAAATGGGAGTTGCATAATCTCATAGTCATAGGAACATGTATAAGTCATGAAGAAAGCAATAGCAACATACTAAACGATCGGGTGCTAAGCTAATGGAATGGGTCATGTCAATCACATCATTCTTCTAATAATGTGATCCCGTTAATCAAATGACAACACATGTCTATGGTTAGGAAACATAACCGTCTTTGATTAATGAGCTAGTCAAGTAGAGGCATACTAGTGACGTTTGGTTTGTCTATGTATTCACACAAGTATTATGTTTCCGGATAATACAATTCTAGCATGAATAATAAACATTTATCATGATATAAGGAAATAAAATAATAACATTATTATTGCCTCTAGGGCATATTTCCTTCACTGCTGGGCTGGCCCGTGCTCGCCAAGTTCATGGCGGTCCCCCACTACGCATATCCGAAGATAAAGATGCCGGGTCCGAAGGGCCTCATCACCATCACTGGCGACTACCGCAAGTCCATGGAGTGTGCCCGAGACGGCGCCAAGATGGCCGAGTCGCTGGTCGCAGCTGAGGAGCGGCGCCAGCTCGACCGAATCGTCGCCATGGCCCAAGAGACGTCAGCCGCACCCATCCTGGCCGAGGACCCGGCCGACGAGGCCTCGTTCAAGCCCTCCAAGGAGACCAAGAAGGTGAAGGTGAACCCGAAAGACCCCGGCTGCAGCAACTACATTTTCGTAGGCACCCGCCTCGACAACAAATAGGAAGGCGAGCTCGTCGACTTCCTCCGTGAGAATCGGGATATCTTTGCATGGACCCCAAAGGACATGTTGGGTATCCTGAGGAAGTACGCCGAGCACAAACTTCACGTCCGCAAGGACGCCAAGCCCGTCCGTCAACCCCTGCGACATTTTTCCGAAGAGAAGAGAAGGACCATTGGTGAAGAGGTCGCCAAACTTTTGTTGGCCGGCTTCATCATGGAATTATTTCATCCCGAGTGGCTGGCCAACGCGGTCCTCGTTTTGAAGAAGAACAACACCTGGCGCATGTGTATCGACTACAGCAGCCTGAACAAGGCCTGCCCCAAAGACCCGTTCGCCCTCCCGCGGATTGACCAAGTCATCGACTCCACTGCCGGGTGCGAGCTCTTGTCCATCCTGGATGCTTACTCCGGCTATCATCAGATCAAGCTGGACCCGACCGACGCCCTGAAGACGTCCTTCATCACGCCCTTTGGGGCGTATTGCTACATCACCATGTCGTTTGGTTTGAAGAACGTCAGCGCCACTTTCCAGCGCTGCATGCAGAAGTGCCTGTTGTCGCAACTCGGCCGCAATATCCACGTCTACGTGGACGACATCGTGGTGAAGACCACGCAGCACCTCACGCTCCTCGACGATCTGAAGGAGACCTTCGTCAGCCTGCACGAGTACAAGATCAAGCTCAACCCAAAGAAATGCGTTTTCGGCGTCCCGGGAAGAAAGCTACTCGGTTTCCTCATCTCGGAGCGCGGCATTGAGGCCAACCCGTAGAAAATCAAGGCCATCGAGCGCATGCGCAAGCCGGCCTGGCTGCGCGATGTCCAAAAGTTCACTAGCTGCTTGGCCTCGGTCAGCCAGTTTCTCAGCTGGCTGGGCGAGAGGGCCTTGCCCCTGTATCAGCTGATGAAGAAGACGACGCCATTTGAGTGGAATGACCAGGCGGACAAAGCCTTCCGGTGCTTTAAGCACATGCTTTCCACTGCATCGGTCCTGGCCGCACCGGCCGAGAAGGATCCGCTGTTGCTCTATATCATCGCGACCTCGCGGTCGGTCAGCACGGTGATGGTGGTCGAGCAACCAGAGAGGGCCAGGGCCCAAGCCGTCCAGCGTGCCGTCTACTACCTAAGCGAGGTGCTCTCCGCCTCGAAGCAGAACTACCCGCACTACTAGAAGATGTGTTACGGTGTGTACTTCACCGCCAAGAAACTGAAGCAGTACTTTCAAGAGCATGTCATCATCGTGGTCAGCACGGACCCTCTAGGCGACATCATTGGGTGCCGGGATGCCTCTGGCCCGGTCGCCAAGTGGGCGCTCGAGCTAGCCGGCCATACCATCCTCTACGAGCCTCGCGCCACAATCAAGTCCCAAAATTTGGCCGACTTCCTTGTCGACTGGACCGAGACCCAGTACCTGCTCCAGACTCGACGCATTGGAGCATGCACTTTGACGGCTCAAAGATGCGACTCGGCCTAGGAGCCGGCATAGTGTTGTCCTCCCCCAAGGGCGACCGGCTCAAGTACGCACTATAGATCCACTTCGCCGCCTCCAACAATGTCGCTGAGTACTATGCCCTTGTGCACAGCCTCCGGCTTGCCAAGAAATTCAGCATCCGGCGCATCCTGTGCTTTGGCGACTTGGACCTGGTGGTGCAGCAGTGCTCAGTCAAGTGGGACGCGCACAACTCTAACATGGCGAGCTACCACTTCCTCGTCCAGAAGCTGTCCGGGTTCTTCGAGGGCTGTGAGTTTCTCCACGTCCCGCGTGCAGAGAACGAGGCAGCCGACATGTTCGCCAAGATTGCCTCGTCTCGGCAGTCCATCCCATTCGGCGTCTCCCTCGAGCATCTGCACAAGCCGTCCGTCAAGCCGTCTCCAGACTCTGAGTCCATCCATGTGCCAACCGACCCGGCCGTGCCTCAACCTGGCCTGGGGACTGCTCCAACCGACCCGGCCGTGCCTCAACCTGGCCCAGGGACTGCTCCAACTGACCCGGCCGCGCCTCAACCCGGCCCGGGGACTGCTCCAACCGACCCGGCCGCGCCTCAACCCGTCCCGGGGACTGCTCCAACCGACCCAGCCACGCCTCAACCCGGCCCGGGGACTGCTCCAACCGACCCGGCCGCGCCTCAACCCGGCCCGGGGACTGCTCCAACCGACCTGGCCGCGCCTCAACCCGGCCCGGGCGCTACCGAACCCATCCCAGGGGCTGCCGAACCCGGGTCAGGGGCCGCCGACCCGGAGCCCGAAATAGTGGTCGTCTTTGCCGTGGTGATGGTGCCATCCTGGGCCGTGCCCATATCGGAGTTCCTCGAGAACGGGGTCCTCCCCATCGACGAGACAGAAGCTCGGCAAGTGCAACGTCGAGCGTCCGCCTACAGCATCATCAACAACAAGCTCGTCAAGCGCAGCTCCACTGGCGTGTTCCAACGCTGTGTTGAGCAGGGCAAGGGTATTGAGATCCTCCTCGACATACACCAGGGCGAGTGTGGGCACCATGCCGCCTCACGGTCCCTGGTGGCCAAGGCATTATTCCATGGTTTCTAATGGCCCATGGCCCTCGAAGACGCAGAGTCACTCGTCAACAAGTGCGAGGGGAGCCAGCGCTTCAGCAAGCACAGCCACCAGCCGGTGTCTGCCCTCCGGACCATCCCGATCGCCTGGCCCTTCGCGGTCTAGGGACTCGACATGGTGGGGCTGTTGGGGAACGTAGCAGAATTTTAAATTTTTCTATGCATCACCAAGATCAATCTATGGAGTCATCTAGCAACGAGGGAGAGGGGAGTGCATCAACATACCCTTGTAGATCACGCGCGGAAGCGTTCAAGAGAATGGGGTTGATGGAGTCGTACTCGTCGTGATCCAAATCACCGATGACCTAGCGCCGAACGGACGGCACCTCCGCGTTCAACACATGTACGGTTGGGAAGATGTCTCCTCCAACTTGATCCAGCAAGGGGGGAGGAGAGGTTGATGAAGATCCAGCAGCACGACGGCGTGGTGGTGGAAGCAACGGTGAACTCGGCAGGGCTTCGCCAAGCTCAGGGAGAGGGAGGAGTGTCACGGGAGGGAGAGGGAGGCACCAGGGTCTAGGGTGCGGTTGCCCTCCCTCACCCCCACTATATATAGGACCCCTAGGGGGGGCGCCAGCCCTAGGAGATTGAATCTCCAAGGGGGGCGGCGGCCAAGGGGGTGGAGTGCCCCCCAAGCCAAGTGGGGCGCCCCCCACACCTAGGGTTTCCAACCCTAGGCGCAGGGGGAGGCCCAAGGGGGGCGCACCAGCCCACTAGGGGCTGGTTCCCCTCCCACTTCAGCCCATGGGGCCCTCCAGGATAGGTGGCCCCACCCCGTGGACCCCCGGGACCCTTCTGGTGGTCCCGGTACAACACCGATAACCCCCGAAACCTTCCCGATGGCCGAAACTTGACTTCCTATATGTAAATCTTCATCTCCGTACCATTCCGGAACTCCTCGTGACGTCCGGGATCTCATCCGGGACTCCGAACAACTTTCGGGCTACCGTATACTAATATCTCAACAACCCTAGTGTCACCGAACCTTAAGTGTGTAGACCCTATGGGTTCGGGAGACACGCAGACATGACCGAGATGACTCTCCGGTCAATAACCAACAGCGGGATCTGGATACCCATGTTGGCTCCCACATGCTCCTCGATGATCTCATCGGATGAACCACGATGTCGAGGATTCGATCAATCCCGTATACAATTCCCTTTGTTAATCAGTACGTTACTTGCCCGAGACTCGATCGTCGGTATCCCAATACCTCGTTCAATCTCGTTATCGGCAAGTCACTTTACTTGTACCGTAATGCATGATCCCGTGGTCAACCACTTGGTCACATTGAGCTCATTATGATGATGCATTACCGAGTGGGCCCAGAGATACCTCTCTGTCATACGGAGTGACAAATCCCAGTCTCGGTTCGTGCCAACCCAACAGACACTTTCGGAGATACCCGTAGTGCACCTTTATAGTCACCCAGTTACGTTGTGACGTTTGGTACACCCAAAGCACTCCTACGGTATCCGGGAGTTGCACAATCTCATGGTCTAAGGAAATGATACTTGACATTCGGAAAAGCTATAGCAAACGAACTACACGATCTTTGAGCTATGCTTAGGATTGGGTCTTGTCCATCACATCATTCTCCTAATGATGTGATCCCGTTATCAATGACATCCAATGTCCATAGTCAGGAAACCATGAATATCTTTTGTTCAACGAGCTAGTCAACTAGAGGCTCACTAGGGATGTGTTGTGGTCTATGTATTCACACATGTATTATGATTTCCGGATAACACAATTATAGCATGAACAATAGACAATTATCATGAACAAAGAAATATAATAATAACCATTTTATTATTGCCTCTAGGGCATATTTCCAACAGTCTCCCACTTGCACTAGAGTCAATAGTCTAGTTACATTGTGATGAATCGAACACCCATGCAGTTCTGGTGTTGATCATGTTTTGCTCTAGGGAGAGGTTTAGTCAACGGATCTGCCACATTCTGGTCTATATGTACTTTACAAATATCTATGTCTCCATTTTGAACACTTTCACGAATGGAGTTGAAGCGACGCTTGATATGCCTGGTCTTCCTGTGAAACCTGGGCTCCTTGGCAAGGGCAATAGCTCCAGTGTTGTCACAGAAGAGAGTCATCGGGCCCAACGCATTGGGTATGACTCCTAGGTCGGTAATGAACTCCTTCACCCAGATTGCCTCTTGTGCTGCCTCCGACACTGCCATGTACTCCGCTTCACATGTAGATCTCGCCACAATGCTTTGCTTGCAACTGCACCAGCTTACTGCCCCACCATTCAAAATATACACGTATCCGGTTTGTGAAATAGAGTCATCCAGATCTGTGTCGAAGTTAGCATCGACGTAACCCTTTACGACAAGCTCTTCATCACCTCCATAAACGAGAAACATATCCTTAGTCCTCTTCAGGTACTTCAGGATATTCTTGACCGCTGTCCAGTGTTCCATGCCGGGATTACTTTGGTACCTTCCTACCAAACTCACGGCAAGATTTACATCAGGTCTGGTACACAACATAGCATACATGATAGACCCTATGGCCAAGGCATAGGGGACGACACTCATCTTTTCTCTATCTTCTGCCGTGTTGGGCATTGAGCCGTGCTCAATCTCGTACCTTGCAATACAGGCAAGAACCCCTTCTTTGACTGATCCATATTGAACTTCTTCAATATCTTGGCAAGGTACGTACTCTGTGAAAGACCAATGCGGCGTCTCGATCTATCTCTATAGATCTTGATGCCTAATATGTAAGCAGCTTCTCCAAGATCCTTCATTGAAAAACACTTGTTCAAGTAGGCCTTTATGCTTTCCAAGAATTATATATCATTTCCCATCAACAGTATGTCATCCACATACAATATGAGAAATGCTACAGAGCTCCCACTCACTTTCTTGTAAATGCAGGCTTCTCCATAAGTCTGCGTAAACCCAAACACTTTGATCATCTCATCAAAACGAATGTTCCAACTCCAAGATGCTTGCACCAGCCCATAAATCGAGTGTTGGAGCTTGCACACCTTGTCAGCATTCTTAGGATCGACAAAACCTTCCGGCTGCATCATATACAATTCTTCCTTAAGGAAACCATTAAGGAATTCCGTTTTGACGTCCATTTGCCATATCTCATAATCATAGAATGCGGCAATTTCTAACATGATTCGGACGGACTTCAGCTTCGCTACGGGTGAGAAAGTCTCATCGTAGTCAACCCCTTGAACTTGTCGATAACCCTTAGCGACAAGCCGAGCTTTATAGATGGTTACATTACCATCCGCATCTGTCTTCTTCTTAAAGATCCATTTATTTTCTATGGCTCGCCGATCATCGGGAAAGTCAGTCAAAGTCCATACTTCGTTTTCATACATGGATCCTATCTCGGATTTCATGGCTTCCAGCCATTTGTCGAAATCTGGGCCCGCCATCGCTTCTTCATAGTTCGAAGGTTCACCGTTGTCTAACAACATGATTTCCAGGACAGGGTTGTCGTACCACTCTGGTGCGGAACATGTCCTTGTGGACCTACCTAGTTTAGTAGCAACTTGATCTGAAGTTTCATGATCATCATCATTACTTCCTCTCTAGTCGGTGCAGGCACCTCAGGAACATTTTCCTGAGTCGCGCCACTTACTGGTTCAAGAGGTAATACTTCATCAAGTTCTACTTTCCTCCCACTTACTTCTTTCGAGAGAAACTCTTTCTCTAGAAAGGATCCATTCTTGGCAACAAAGATCTTGCCTTCGGATCTGAGGTAGAAGGTATACCCAATAGTTTCTTTAGGGTATCCTATGAAGATGCATTTTTCTGATTTGGGTTCGAGCTTTTTAGGTTGAAGTTTCTTGACATAAGCATCGCATCCCCAAACTTTTAGAAACGACAGCTTAGGTTTCTTCCCAAACCATAATTCATACGGTGTCGTCTCAATGGATTTCGACGGAGCCCTATTTAAAGTGAATGCGACAGTCTCTAAAGCATAGCCCCAAAATGACAGCGGTAGATCGGTAAGAGACATCATTGATCGCACCATATCCAATAGAGTGCGATTACAACATTTGGACACACCATTACGTTGAGGTGTTCCACGCGGCGTGAGTTGTGAAACTATTCCACATTGTCTTAAGTGTCTGCCAAATCCATGACTCAAGTATTCACCCCCATGATCTGATCGCAAGAACTTGATTTTCCCGTCACGTTGATTCTCAACCTCACTCTAAAATTCCTTGAACTTTTCAAAGGTCTCAGACTTGTGTTTCATTAAGTAGACATACCCATATCTACTCAAGTCATCAGTGAGGGTGAGAACATAACGATAGCCACCGCGAGCCTCAACACTCATTGGACCGCACACATCAGTATGTATGATTTCCAATAAATTGGTTGCTCGCTCCATTGTTCCTGAGAACGGAGTCTTGGTCATTTACCCATGAGGCATGGTTCGCACGTGTCAAATGATTCGTAATCAAGAGACTCCAAAAGTCCATCTGCATGGAGCTTCTTCATGCGTTTGACACCTATGTGACCAAGGCGGCAGTGCCACAAGTATGTGGGACTATCATTATCAACATTACATCTTTTGGTATTCACACTATGAATATGTGTAACATTACGCTCGAGATTCATTAAGAATAAACCATTCACCAGCAGAGCATGACCATAAAACATATCTCTCATATAAATAGAACAACCATTATTCTCGGATTTAAATGAGTAGCCATCTCGAATTAAACGAGATCCTGATACAATGTTCATGCTCAAAGCTGGCACTGAATAACAATTATTGAGGTTTAAAACTAATCCCGTAGGTAAATGTAGAGGCAGCATGCTGACGGCGATCACATCGACCTTGGAACCATTCCCGATGCGCATCATCACCTCGTCCTTCGCCAGTCTCCACTTATTCCGCAGCTCCTGCTTTGAGTTACAAATGTGAGCAACCGCACCGGTATCAAATACCCAGGAGCTACTACGAGTACTGGTAAGGTACACATCAATTACATGTATATCACATATACC
This sequence comes from Triticum dicoccoides, assembly GCF_002162155.2. Taxonomy (NCBI): domain Eukaryota; kingdom Viridiplantae; phylum Streptophyta; class Magnoliopsida; order Poales; family Poaceae; genus Triticum; species Triticum dicoccoides. The sequence goes on along the minus strand of NC_041380.1, from coordinate 547,613,010 downwards.
TTTAGTGTTGCTGGCCTTCTTGTCCGCTAAGTATTTCGGGCAGTTCCGCTTCCAGTGACCACTTCCCTTGCAATAAAAACACTCAGTCTCAGGCTTGGGTCCATTCTTTGACTTTTTCCCGGCAGCTTGCTTACCGGGCGCGGCAACCCCCTTGCCGTCCTTCTTGAAGTTCTTTTTACCCTTGCCTTTCTTGAACTTAGTGGTTTTATTCACCATCAACACTTGATGTTCCTTTTTGATTTCCACCTCCGCTGATTTCAGCATTGAATATACCTCAGGAATGGTCTTTTCCATCCCCTGCATATTGAAGTTCATCACAAAGCTCTTGTAGCTCGGTGGAAGCGACTGAAGGATTCTGTCAATGACCGCGTCATCCGGGAGATTAACTCCCAGCTGAGTCAAGCAGTTATGCAACCCAGACATTTTGAGTATGTGCTCACTGACAGAACTATTTTCCTCCATCTTACAACTGAAGAACTTGTCGGAGACTTCATATCTCTCGACCCGGGCATGAGCTTGGAAAACCATTTTCAGCTCTTCGAACATCTCATATGCTCTGTGTCTCTCAAAATGCTTTTGGAGCCCCAGTTCTAAGCTGTAAAGCATGCCGCACTGAACGAGGGAGTAATCATCAGCACGTGACTGCCAAGCGTTCATAACGTCTTGGTTCTCTGGGATGGGTGCGTCACCTAGCGGTGCTTCTAGGACATAATCTTTCTTGGCAGCTATGAGGATGATCCTCAGGTTCCGGACCCAATCCGTATAGTTGCTGCCATCATCTTTCAGCTTGGTTTTCTCTAGGAACGCATTGAAGTTGAGGGCAACATTAGCGTGGGCCATTTGATCTACAAGACATAGTGTAAAGATTTTAGACTAAGTTCATGATAATTAAGTTCATCTAATCAAATTATTCAATGAACTCCCACTCAGATAGACATCCCTCTAGTCATCTAAGTGAAACATGATCCAAGTCAACTAGGCCGTGTCCGATCATCATGTGAGACGGACTAGTCAACATCGGTGAACATCTTCATGTTGACTGTATCTTCTATACGACTCATGCTCGACCTTTCGGTCTTCCGTTTTCCGAGGCCATGTCTGTACATGCTAGGCTCGTCAAGTCAACCTAAGTGTATTGCGTGTGTAAATCTGGCTTACACCCGTTGTATTCGAACGTTAGAATCTATCACACCCGATCATCACGTGGTGCTTCGAAACAACGAACCTTCGCAACGGTGCACAGTTAGGGGGAACACTTTCTTCAAATTATTACGAGGGATCATCTTATTTAATCTACCGTCGTTCTAAGCAAATAAGATGTAAAACATGATAAACATCACATGCAATCAAATACTGACATGATATGGCCAATATCATTTGCTCCTTTTGATGTCCATCTTCGGGGCTCCATGATCATCATTGTCACCGGCATGACACCATGATCTCCATCATCATGATCTCCATCATCGTGTCTTCTTGAAGTTGTCTCATCATCTATTACTTCTACTACTATGGCTAAAGCTTTAGCAATAAAGTAAAGTAATTACATGACGTTTATGTTGACACGCAGGTCATAAATAAATAAAGACAACTCCTATGGCTCCTGCCGGTTGTCATACTCATCGACATGCAAGTCGTGATTCCTATTACAAGAACATGATCAATCTCATACATCACATATATCATTCATCACATCCTTTTGGCCATATCACATCACACAGCACATGCTGCAAAAACAAGTTAGGTGTCCTCTAATTGTTGTTGCAAGTTTTTACGTGGCTGCTATAGGTTTCTAGCAAGAACGTTTCTTACATATGCCAAAACCACAACATGATATGCCAATTTCTATTTACCCTTCATACGGACCCTTTTCATCGAATCCGATCCGACTAAAGTGGGAGAGACAGACACCCGCCAGCCACCTTATGCAACTAGTGCATGTCAATCGGTGGAACCAGTCTCACGTAAGTGTACGTGTAAGGTCAGTCCGTGCCGCTTCATCCCACAATGCCGCCGAATCAAGATAAGACTAGTAATGGCAAGCAAATTGACAATATCCACGCCCACAACTGCTTTGTGTTCTACTCGTGCATAGAAACTACGCATAGACCTAGCTCATGATGCCACTGTTGGGGAATGTAGCAGAATTTTAAAATTTTCTACGCATCACCAAGATCAATCTATGGATTCATCTAGCAACGAGGGAGAGGGAAGTGCATCTACATACCCTTGTAGATCGCGCGCGGAAGCGTTCAAGAGAACGGGGTTGATGGAGTCGTACTCGTCGTGATCCAAATCACCGATGACCTAGCGCCAAACGGACGACACCTCCGCGTTCAACACACATACGGTTGGGAAGACGTCTCCTCCAACTTGATCCAGCAAGGGGGAAGGAGAGGTTGATGAAGATCCAGTAGCACGACGGCGTGGTGGTGGAAGCAACGGTGATCTGGGCAGGGCTTCGCCAAGCTCAGGGAGAGGGAGGAGTGTCACGGGAGGGAGAGGGAGGCACCAGGGGCTAGGGTGCGGCTGCCCTCCCTCACCCCCACTATATATAGGACCCCTAGGGGGGGTGCCGGCCCTAGGATATTGAATCTCCAAGGGGGGCGGCGGCCAAGGGGGTGGAGTGCCCCCCAAGCTAAGTGGGGCGCCCCCACCCCTAGGGTTTCCAACCCTAGGCGCAGGGGGAGGCCCAAGGGGGGCGCACCAGCCCACTAGAGGCTGGTTACCCTCCCACTTCAGCCCATGGGTCCCTCTGGGATAGGTGGCCCCATCCGGTGGACCGCCGGGACCCTTCCGGTGGTCCCGGTACAACACTGATAACCCCTGAAACCTTCCCGATGGCCGAAACTTGACTTCCTATATATAAATCTTCATCTCCGGACCATTTCGGAACTCCTCGTGATGTCCGGGATATCATCTGGGACTCCGAACAACTTTCGGGCTACCGTATACTAATATCTCAACAACCCTAGCGTCACCGAACCTTAAGTGTGTAGACCCTACGGGTTCGGGAGACACGCAGACATGACCGAGACGACTCTCCGGTCAATTACCAACAGCGGGATCTGGATACCCATGTTGTCTCCCACATGCTCCTCAATGATCTCATCGGATGAACCACGATGTTGAGGATTCGATCAATCCCATATACAATTCCCTTTGTCAATCGGTACGTTACTTGCCCGAGACTCGATCGTCGGTATCCCAATACCTTGTTCAATCTCGTTACCGGCAAGTCACTTTACTCATACCGTAATGCATGATCCTGTGATCAACCACTTGGTCACATTGAGCTCATTATGATGATGCATTACCGAGTGGGCCTAGAGATACCTCTCCATCATACGGAGTGACAAATCCTAGTCTCGATTCGTGCCAACCCAATAGACACTTTCGGAGATACCCGTAGTGCACCTTTATAGTCACCCAGTTACGTTGTGACGTTTGGTACACCCAAAGCACTCCTACGGTATCCGGGAGTTGCACAATCTCATGGTCTAAGGAAATGATACTTGACATTCGGAAAAGCTATAGCAAACGAACTACACGATCTTTGAGCTATGCTTAGGATTGGGTCTTGTCCATCACATCATTCTCCTAATGATGTGATCCCGTTATCAATGACATCCAATGTCCATAGTCAGGAAACCATGACTATGTTTTGATCAACGAGCTAGTCAACTAGAGGCTCACTAGGGACGTGCTGTGGTCTATGTATTCACACATGTATTACGATTTCCAGATAACACAATTATAGCATGAACAATAGACAATTATCATGAACAAAGAAATATAATAATAACCATTTTATTATTGCCTCTAGGGCATATTTCCAATAGGGGCCCTTCAAGACCGGCCGAGGCGGCATGACGCATTTGCTGGTGGCGGTGGACAAGTTCACCAAATGGATCGAAGAAAGGCCAATCAAGAAGCTAGATGGCCCGACGGCCGTTCGGTTCATCAAGGGCATCGCGGTGCGCTACGGCATGCCAAACAGCATCATCACGGACAACGACACCAACTTCACCAAGGGCGCGCTCACGCGGTACTGCTCTGTCTCCGGCATCCGCCTTGACCTGGCTTTCGTTGCACATCCGCAGTCCAACGGCCAGGTCGAGCGGGCCAACGGCCTCATCCTATGCTGCATCAAGCCGCGGCTCGTCGAGCCACTCGTCCGTTCCCCCGGCAACTGGCTCGACGAGTTGCCGGTCGTCCTCTGGAGTCTCCGCACCACGCCAAACCGGTCGACCGGGTTCACCCCGCTCTTCCTCGTCTACAGAGCAGAAGCCGTCATTCCGACCGACGTTGAGTTCGACTCGCCGTGCGCCATGATGTACACGAAAGCCGAAGCTAAAGAAGCACGCGAAGACGGCGTCGACCTGCTCGAGGAAGCACGCCTCCTAGTACTCAATCGCTCGGCCATCTACCAGCAAGGCCCGAGGAACTACCACAGCAAGAAAATCAAGCCCCTCGCCTTTCAGGAGGGAGACCTCGTCCTCCGCCTCGTCCAGACAGCAGGCCGGCCAACACAAGCTGTCCTCCCCATGGGAGGGTCCCTTCATTGTCAGCAAGGCCTTGTGCGATCGCAATGCGTACTACCTCATCGATGCCTGCAAGTCAAACAAGCACAAGAGGGACACCGTCGGTGAAGAAACAACCCATCCATGGAATGGGGAGCTCCTCCGCCCGTTTTACAGTTAGCCGTATGCACATATGTATCACTGCATTTTGTAACCATCTGGAAACTATGGGACTCCCGAACAACGCTCGGGGGCTACCCTTCTTCGAGACCAAGCTATTGTGTCCCCCTACATTTTGTGCATTACTTTCTTTGTAAGCCAACCCGGCCGCCGGATCAACTCGCTCGACCTGGGGGCTCGGGGGCTGGCCGGCTTGGCCACCTGCTGCTTCCCTTAGCAACTCCTGACGCGTAGGACTGCTGTAGCCTCTCACTTCGCCCTAAGCCGCAGAACCAGCTTCCGCTGTTGGCTGGCAAGCACATGAGACCAGAGCACCGGCGCGCCTCGAGCACTAAGTCAAGAACCGCCGGGTCGTCCAACCCGGCCCCGCCACTTTAAAAGTCACCGCACGACCGGCTACTCGCCAACCCGGCCCCGCCGGATTGCCGCCAGATGTCCCAGTGGGTGTCTCGCTTACGCTCGATGTTCTGAAAGGCTAAATA
>NC_041380.1:547550133-547607645 GCF_002162155.2 Triticum dicoccoides | reverse complement strand
GGCCGTCAGACTCGCGGGGGGGGGGGACCCAAAGGAGAAGTCGCGAGACAAAAGCTTCAAAGACAAAGGGCAAGAGCGCCGGCATCCATGAGTTTTTTCGCATGATGCCGGGTTGCTTAACCCGGCCCCCGCCACTCCAAGCCGCCAAACGACCGGTCGCCCGCCAATCCGGCTTTGTTGGGTTGCCGCCGGCCGACCCAGTGTGTGTTTTCGCTCGCTCTCAACGTTATGAAAGCCTAAGTACTACACGCTCCCCTCAAAAGGCCGAACCCCTTGTCACGGACCAGAGCCTTGGCCATCAGACTCACAGGGGAAGAGCTCAAGAGGGAAGAATGCAGGAAAACGGCTCGAAAAAATGAAAAAGCAAAGGCGCAAACATTCATATGGTTCATACATCGCAAATTAAGAAATAGGCCCAAGGCCAGAGTTCATTACACCCAAGTCATACCCCAGTGGGTGGGTGGACCTGCTACCTAACAGAAATTTTTACAAAGATTAAATCAGGCATCTCCGCCGCCGGATCGTGCAGCCTCCGGATCCGCTGAGGTGCCGGCATCGTCCTCTCCGGTGTCAGCATCGCGATAGACGCCCGTCTCCTCAGAGCTGCCCTCCGGGTCGTCCAGAAGAAGGCCGTAGTCCTCAGCGGGCACGACTCCGCGATCCTCCACCCGCTCCGGCTGGAACTCGTCATGGAAGGCGAACCCGGCAATGTAGCTGGCCCGGGCGGCGATCCGTCCGGCCTCCGCCTGCAGCTGGCTCTCTAAGCCGGCCCGCTGGCCCATCAACGCGTCCAGTGCCAGGTCCGGGTGCCAGGACAGCGCGAACCGATGCGCCATCTCAGCACCAGCTCGGGCGGCAGAAATGCGCCACTCATGAAGCTGGTCCGGGCCCGCCTCCAACCACCTTGCCAGCCGCGTGAAGCTGCTCGGCGCGACTGTGCCCGGCCAGAGGGCCGCCGTCATTGCCACGCCGGCCACAGAAAGCCACCCCATCTGCTCACCAAGGACTCGCAGACGGGCCTTGACGGCGGCCACGATCTCCGGGAAGGTCTAGGCCACCTGCGGGTCAGTCCCGAAGCCGACGACTCCTTGCGGGTCGTGCTGAAAGCGGACCGCCTCCTCCGCCAGCTGGCGCGTCTCCGGGAAGGCCCCTATCGAAGAGAAAGCAAGTCAAAAGAAAGTCACTAAGGAAGAAAAGTCGGAGTCCCAACCCGGTAAAGACAAAACCGAAGGAAAGCACTTACTGGAGAAGGAATCTTCGAGGTGCTGCGATTCGAGCAACATACCGCGCCGCTCTCGGGGGATGGTGTGGTCACGCTCCTGGAGCGCCTTCTCCAACTCGGCGACCTTGGCAAGGGCCACCTTCAGCTCGGTGTCCTTGTCCTCGGCCGCCTTCCCGGCCTCCTCGCGGCGTGGGGCCTCCGCCTGCCGGGTCTCCTCCGTCACGGCCACCAGCGCCTTCAGGCGTTCCACCTCGGCCTAGAGCTGCCCCTTGTCATCGGCGAGCTGGCTACATTGCTGGTCTGCCTCGACAAGGGACTGCTACGCCTCCACGTCCTTGGCGGCCTCCGCCTTAAGGCGCTCCACCTCGGCCTCGAGGCGGCCCTTGTCGCCCTCCAACCGCTCCTGCAGCCGGCTGGCTTCGTCAAGCGCCCGCCAGGCTCCCGTCACCTCCGCCCTCGCCCGCTTCATCTCGGCTCCAAGCCGACCGGCGTCAGCAACGAGCCGGTCGTAGTGGAAGCCGGCCCGGACCAGCCATGTCCTCCAAGACAGCACCTCGTTTGCAGAAAAGAAGCTCAGAAACAAAGTACTACTTAAGATTCGACCCAACTGCTACACAGTTGGCCCGAATCTCGGGGGCTAAACCCAGTGGGTGCGCTAGCGCGCCCCCACTAGAAAAGAGTGTGCAAAACAAGTACCTGCCACGGTGTGGAGCTCCTCCTCCTTGGCGACAAGCCGCTCCGTGAGATGACGGTGCGTCTCAAGGAGCCGGTTGAAGAAGCTAACCCGGTAGGAGTCCAGTTGCTGCAAAAAGAAGTGATCAATACAAGACATCAAGATAAGATTCGACCCAACTGCTGTGTAGTTGGCCCGAATCTCGGGGGCTATGCTACCTCTTGAGCACTGCGTTGGATTTCCTTGAAGAGGAAAGGATGATGCAACAAAGTAGCGTAAGTATTTCCCTTAGTTTTTGAGAACCAAGGTATCAATCCAGTAGGAGGCTGCGTGCGAGTCCCTCGTACCTGCACAAAACAAATAACTCCTCGCAACCAACGCGATAAGGGGTTGTCAATCCCTTCACGGTCACTTACGAGAGTGAGATCTGATAGATATGATGAGATAATATTTTTGGTATTTTTGTGATAAAGATGCAAAGTAAAATAAAAGCAAAGAAAAAAGGAAAGGAAATAACTAAGTATTGGAAGATTAATATGATGAAGATAGACCCGGGGGCCATAGGTTTCACTAGTGGCTTCTCTCAAGAGCATAAGTATTTTACGGTGGGTGAACGAATTACTGTTGAGCAATTGACAGAATTGAGCATAGTTATGAGAATATCTAGGTATGATCATGTATATAGGCATCACATCCGAGACAAGTAGACCGACTCCTGCCTGCATCTACTACTATTACTCCACTCATCGACCGCTATCTAGCATGCATCTAGAGTATTAATTTCATGAAAATAGAGTACTGCCTTAAGCAAGATGACATGATGTAGAGGGGTAAACTCATGCAATATGATTAAAAAAACCATCTTGTTATCCTCGATGGCAACAATACAATACGTGCCTTGCTGCCCCTACTGTCACTGGGAAAGGACACCGCAAGATTGAACCCAAAGCTAAGCACTTCTCCCATTGCTAGAAAGATCAATTTAATAGGCCAAACCAAACTGATAACTCGAAGGGACTTGCAAAGATAACCAATCATACATAAAAGAATTCAGAGAAGATTCAAATATTGTTCATAGATAATCTTGATCATAAACCCACAATTCATTGATCTCAACAAACACACCGCAAAAAGAAGATTACATCGAATAGATCTCCACAAGAGAGGGGCAGAACATTGTATTGAGATCCAAAAAGAGAGATGAAGCCATCTAGCTAATAGCTATGGACCTGAAGGTCTGAGGTAAACTAATCACACTTCATCGAAGAGGCTATGGTGTTGATGTAGAAGCCCTCCATGATGAATGCCCCCTCCGGCGGAGCTCTAGAACAGGCCCCAAGATGGGATCTCATGGATACAGAGGGTTGCGGCGGTGGAATTAGCAACAGGGGCCCCACGAGGTTGGAGGGCGCGCCTGGGGGGGTAGGAGCACCCCCCTACCTCGTGGCTTCCTCCTTTATTTCTTGACGTAGGGTCCAAGTCTCCTGGATCATGTTCGTTCCGAAAATCACGTTCCCGAAGGTTTCATTCCGTTTGGACTCCGTTTGATATTCATTTTCTGCGAAACTCTGAAATAGGCAAAAAACATCAATTCTAGGCTGGGCCTCCGGTTAATAGATTAGTCCCAAAAATAATATAAAAGTGGATAATAAAGCCCAATAATGTCCAAAATAGTAGATAATATAGCATGGAGCAATCAAAAATTATAGATACGTTGGAGACATATCAAGCATCTCCAAGCTTAATTCCTGCTCGTCCTCGAGTAGGTAAATGATAAAAAAGATAATTTTGATGCGGAGTCCTACTTGGCATAATTGTAATGTAATTCTTCTTAATTGTGGTATGAATACTCAGATCCGAAAGATTCAAGATAAAAGTTCATATTGACATAAAAATAATAATACTTCAAGCATACTAACTAAGCAATTATGTCTTCTCAAAATAACATGGCCAAAGAAAGTTCATCCCTACAAAATCATATAGTTTAGTCATGCTCCATTTTTGTCACACAAGAATGCTCTCATCATGCACAACCCCGATGACAAGCCAAGCAATTTTTTCATACTTTAGTAATCTCAAACCTATAAACTTTCACGCAATATATGAGCGCAAGCCATGGACATAGCACTATGGGTGGAATAGAATATGATGATGGGAGTTATGTGGAGAAGACAAAAAAAGGAGAAAGTCTCACATCAACGAGGCTGATCAATGGGCTATGGAGATGCCCATCGATTGATGTTAATGCAAGGAGTAGGGATTGCCATGCAACGGATGCACTAGAGCTATAAATGAATGAAAGCTCAACAAAAGAAACTAAGTGGGTGTGCATCCAACTTGCTTGCTCACGAAGACCTAGGGCACTTGAGGAGGCCCATTGTTGGAATATACAAGCCAAGTTCTATAATGAAAAATTCCCACTAGTATATGAAAGTGACAAAACAAAAGATTCTCTATCATGAAGATTATGGTGCTACTTTGAAGCACAAGTGTGGCAGAGGATAGAAGCATTGTCCCTTATCTCTTTTTCTCTCTTTTTTTGTGCTTTCTCTTCTTTTTTTATGGCCTTTCTCTTCCCTTTTTTTAATTCCTCACTTGGGAAAATGCTCTAGAAAATGATGATCATCACACTTCTATTTATTTACAACTCAATGATTACAACTCGATGCTAGAACAAAAGATGACTCTATATGAATGGCCCCGGCGGTGTACCGGGATATGCAATGAACCAAGAGTGACATGTATGAAAGAATTATGAACGGTGGCTTTGCCACAAATACCATGTCAACTACATGATCATGCTAAGCAATATGACAATGATGAATGTGTCATGATAAATGGAATGGTGGAAAGTTGCATGGAAATATATCTCAGAATGGCTATGGAAATGCCATAATAGGTAGGTATGGTGGCTGTTTTGAGGAAGATATAAGGAGGTTTATGTGTGAAAGAGGGTATCATATCACGGGGTTTGGATGCACCGGCGAAGTTTGCACCAACTCTCAATGTGAGAAAGGGCAATGCACGGTGCCGAAGAGGCTAGCAATGATGGAAGGGTGAGAGTGCGTATAATCCATGGACTCAACATTAGTCATAAAGAACTCACATACTTATTGCAAAAATCTACAAGTCATCAAAAACCAAGCACTACGCGCATGCTCCTAGGGGGATAGATTGGTAGGAAAAGACCATCGCTCGTCCCCAACTGCCACTCATAAGGAGGACAATCAAAGAACACCTCATGTTTCAAATTTGTTACATAACGTTTACCATACGTGCATGCTACAGGAATTGCAAACTTCAACACAAGCATTTCTCAAATTCACAACTACTCAACTAGCACGACTTTGATATTATTACCTCCATATCTCAAAACAATCATCAAGCATCAAACTTCTCTTAGTATTCAAAACACTCATAAGAATTTTTTTTACTAATCTTGAATACCTAGCATATTAGGATTATTTAAGCAAATTACCATGCTATTTAAGACTCTCAAAATAATCTAAGTGAAGCATGAGAGATCAATAGTTTCTATAAAACAAATCCACCACCGTGCTCTAAAAGATATAAGTGAAGTACTAGAGCAAAACTATATAACTCAAAAGATATAAGTGAAGCACATAGAGTATTCTAACAAATTCCAAATCATGTATGGATCTCTCAAAATTTGTGTAAAGAAAATATGATTGTGATAAACTAAAAAGCAAAGACTCAAATCATACAAGACGCTCCAAGCAAAACACATATCATGTGGTGAATAAAAATATAGCTCCAAGTAAAGTTACCGATGGAAGTATACGAAAGAGGGGATTCCTTCCGGGGCATCCCCAAGCTTTGGCTTTTAGGTGTCCTTAGATTATCTTGGGGGTGCCATGGGCATCCCCAAGCTTAGGCTCTTGCCACTCCTTGTTCCATAATCCATCAAATCTTTACCCAGAACTTGAAAACTTCACAACACAAAACTTAAAGTAGAAAATCTCGTGAGCTCCGTTAGCGAAAGAAAACAAAAGAACACTTCAAGGTACTGTAATGAACTCGTTCTTTATTTATATTGGTGTTAAACCTACTGTATTTAAACTTCTCTATGGTTTATAAACTATTTTACTAGCCATAGATTCATCAAAATAAGCAAACAACACACGAAAAACAGAATTTGTCAAAAACAGAACAATCTGTAGTAATCTGTAGCTAGCGCAAGATATGGAACCCCAAAAAATTCTAAAATAAATTGCTGGACGTGAGGAATTTATCTATTAATCATCTTCAAAAAGAATTAACTAAATAGCACTTTCCAAATAAAAATGGCAGCAGTTCTCGTGAGCGCTAGAGTTTCTGTTTTTTACAGCAAGATATCAAGACTTTCCCCAAGTCTTCCCAACAGTTCTACTTGGCACAAACACTAATTAAACACAAAAAACACAAAAAAAACAGAGTCTAGGTAAATTATTTATTACTAAACAGGAGCAAAAATCCAGGAATAAAAATAAAATTGGGTTGCCTCCCAACAAGCGTTATCGTTTAATGCCCCTAGCTAGGCATAAAAAGCAAGGGTAGATCTAGGTATTGCCATCTTTGGTAGGCAATCCATAAGTGGCTCTCATAATAGATTCATAAGGTAACTTAATTTTCTTTCTAGGGAAGTGTTCCATGCCTTTCCTTAACGGAAATTGGAATCTAATATTCCCTTCCTTCGTATCAATAATTGCACCAATCATTCTAAGGAAAGGTCTACCAAGGATAATAGGACATGAAGGATTGCAATCTATGTCAAGAACAATAAAATCTACGGGCACATAATTCCTATTTGCGACAATAAGAACATCATTGATTCTTCCCATTGGTTTCTTAATGGTGGAATCCGCAAGGTGCAAGTTTAAAGAGCAATCATCAAAATCACGGAACCTAACAAATCACACAAAGTCTTTGGAATCGTGGAAACACTAGCACCCAAATACATTAAAGCATAGAACTCATGATCTTTAATATTAATTTTAATAGTTGGTTCCCACTCATCATAAAGTTTTCTAGGGATAGAAACTTCCAACTCATGTTTTTCTTCATAAGATTGCATCAAGACATCAACGATATGTTTAGTAAACGCTTTATTTTGACTATAAGCATGAGGAGAATTTAGCATGGATTGCAACAAGGAAATACAATCAATCAAAGAGCAATTTTCATAATTAAATTCCTTGAAATCCAAAATAGTGGGTTTAGCAACATCTAGGGTTTTAATTTCTTCAATCCCACTTCCATCAAATTTAGCATCAACATCTAAAAACTCCAAATTTTTGGAATGCCTTCTAGGTAAAGGTGGATAATATTCAGTCCCATCATTATCAAGATTCATATTGCAAAAAAAAGATTTAATAGGGGACACATCAATAACTTTTAGATCTTCATCTTTATTTTCATAGGAACTAGAAGAACACGCTCTTATAAAGGCATCTTTCTTAGCATGCATCCTAGCGGTTCTTTTTTTGCACTCATCAATGGAAATTCTCATGGCTTTGAGAGACTCATTGATATCATGCTTAGGAGGAATAGATCTAAGTTTCAAAGAATCAACATCAAGAGAAATTCTATCAACGTTCCTAGCCAACTCATCAATCTTAAGCAATTTTTCTTCAATCAAAGCATTGAAATTCTTTTGCGAAGTAATAAATTCTTTAATATTAGATTCAAAATCAGAGGGCATCTTATTATAATTTCCATAAGAATTGTTGTAGGAATTACCATAATTATTAGTGGGGTTACTAGGATAAGGCCTATGATTAAAATTTCCTCTATACGCGTTGTTACCAAAATTATTCCTACCAACAAAATTCACATCCATAGATTCATTATTGTTCTCAATCAAAGTAGAAAAGGGCATATCATTAGGATCATAAGAAACACTCTTACTAGCAAATAGTTTCATGGGTTCATCCATCTTTCCACTCAAAACATTAATTTCTTCTATCGCATGCACCTTTTTATTAGTAGATCTACCTCATGGCTTCCTCCTTTATTTCTTGACGTAGGGTCCAAGTCTCCTGGATCATGTTCGTTCCGAAAATCACGTTCCCAAAGGTTTCATTCCGCTTGGACTCCGTTTGATATTCCTTTTCTGCGAAACTCTGAAATAGGCAAAAAACAGCAATTCTGGGCTGGGCCTCCGGTTAATAGGTTGGTCCCAAAAATAATATAAAAGTGGATAATAAAGCCCAATAATGTCCAAAACAGTAGATAATATAGCATGGAGCAATCAAAAATTATAGATACGTTGGAGACGTATTAGGCTACAGCTAGTGGGTGCGCTGGCGCGCCCCCACGAAGTAAAGGCAATAGAAGGGCAAGAAGAATGCAAAAGGAACTAACAAGCACGGCGCGTTCCATCTCCTGCGTCGCCTCGACTTCGACCTGGGCGAAGGCTTGGATCCGGTCCGCTCGCCCTCGCAGGCGCCGGGTCACGGCGTTCATCGCCGCCTCCTCTTGGGTCGGGGGCCCAAAGAAGACCTCGCCGGTCCCGCTCTGCGCCGACTGCGACCCGGCAGCCCGGCGGCCCCCGGGCTTGAGCACCAGCGCGTGTTTCGACGCCGGCTCCATGGGCCGACTGGCCCGCGGCTCCACCACCAGCGGCGTCTCGCTCGTCTGCTAACGGGCCGCTCCCGCCGGCGCAGTCCGCGACACCTCCCCCAAGACGGCGCCTCCGCCGGCTCCCTCCCCCCTACCGCTCGACCACATCGGTCCGTGACGGGAAGCCGTCCCCAACGACCGCGACCTCCCGGTCGAGGTCCATCGCATTGATGCGGCCACCATGGCCGCGCTCCCCCTCCGATGACATCACAAAGGCCATCTCCACCGCCACCGTTCCCGCCGGCATCTCCGACCATGTCGGTTCCTCGCCGGCTCCCGCCCACGCCGCCGTAGTGCTAACCCAGGCCTGGGTCGACGCTGCCTCCAGCTCCACCTCGGCTCGGTTCCAGTCCTGCCAGGCCAGGCCTTCGGTGTCGGACGGGTCCAGACCAAGGTCCGGATCCGCCCGCCCCTCCTCCTTCTCCTCGTCCAGGTCGACGGAGCCGGACCGGCTCCTCCGGAACGCGGCATCCTCGGTGGATGCGGCATCGCCGCCACCACCGCCAGCGAGATCGGCGACCTGAAATGCAAGATGAAGTAAACACAAGACAAGCAAAGGTGCTCGACGACTCGGTCCGATCTAGAAGAAAAGCTTACCCAGGCACCACCAGGACGGCGGGTCTCGCTGCTCTCTCCTGCGGCGCGGTGCGCCTCCTCTTGGCGGCCGGCTTCGCCACCCTGGCCGAGGCCGCAGCGTGCTTCGCGGCCGGGGCTCGCGACGCAATGTTGTCCTTCCCATGCGGCCGCCTCGCCGTCGGTGCTCCCTGAGGCAACACGGCCCCAACTACGCTGCCACTCCTCCACTCGGCACCGCTGCATCAACGGCTCATGTCGGCATCTCGACCCAGCAACCCGGTGATTCAAAAAAGAAAACACAAGAACACTCAAGGCTTACCAGCTTGGCGGCACGCGCCAGCGTCGGATGCCGCCTCCTCCCCTCCACCGTGAGCCTCGGGCTCCTCCGAGGCAGCGCGCACCACCTGCGCCCGCGCCCAGTCATAAGGATGTCGGATGGCATTCAGAAGCACTTCCCGCGTTGCGTCAGGACATACAAGAAGATAAGTGCCAGCAAAGAATGGGGACCAAGGAATCACCGCGGGTGCCGGGTTCACGCGACTGTACAGGGCCTTCCTGAACTCCCAGTCGCCTTGGAGATTGTCCTTGGAGATGTCGTTGACCCGGTGCGCGACCAGGTCCACGCCCAGCCGCATGTTTGCCATGCGGTTGGGATACTGGAGGCCAGTCATCTCCCCGATGAGATGGTTGTGCTGCTACAGCGCGACACCCGGCGAACGATGAAGGCAGCGATGAGGTCGGTGCCAGTGATCCCCTCCCGCTCCTTCATCACTGATACCTGCTCGCACAGCTTGAGCACCTCCTGCGACGGGCGTTTTGGGTAGTACCCCCACTTTTGCTTCTCCTTCGGCGGCAAGTTGATGAAGGGAGGAAGGTTGATGCAGTCTGCGCCAAGATTGCGGAGGTAGAAGAAAGAGTTCTGCCATTTATTGGCAGAATCCTCAAGCGACACTTTTGAGCAGTCAATGCTTGACCGTTTCGAGATGATGGCGGCCCCGCACTCCGACATATCCCCGGACCTCGGCCCCTGCTGCTTCAAGGAGAAGAAGCGCACCCAGAGATCGATTGAAGGTTCGACCCCAGGTACCTCTCGCAGAGGGTTACGAAGCCGGACAGCTGCACAATGGCGCCGGCGCCTAGATGATGAGGCTGGAGCCTGAAGAACTCCAGGAAGTCACGTAAGAAGCCACTCATAGGAAGCCCGAACCTACGCTCGAAGTGTGGGAGGAAGACGACCTACTCCATGCCCTCGGGCCACGGCTCCCGCTCGCCCTGCGGCGGGCACGCGGCGACCTCCGTCTCTGACGGCAGACTCCTGGTGGTGCGAAGCTGGGATGTCCTCGAGGGTGATGGTCGAGCCCATCCATGAGCTCAACGGCAGTGCCATCAACGAAGAAGCAAGGAGAGAAGAAGAAGGCGACTGCAAGGCTTTGCTCGAGGTAGCGGGTGTCGTAGCACGCGGCGTTCGCAAGCAGCAAAAGAAGTAAGATGATGGAAGGAGGGCGCGGGTGCGAATGGTTTCCACCGCCCCCTCCTCGCCCCAATTTATAAGCCACGGTTCAAAACATGGCGAAGTGGGATCGTTTGCGCTCGCCTCCCCCACTTCCCCGCAATAACTGCACACGTACATGCGCAGTAACTGGCTCGAGAATGACAACCAACTCGTGGACGCCACAATAAATCAGCGCGCGTGGGCCGTGGGCGCGCGGCCCGGGGCCATTATGTGTCGCCCTGTCCTATATCGCGCGTGGCCTGTCAGGCCCCTCCGGCTCCAGGACTCCACATGGTTCCCGTGCGAGGCCCGAAAGATTTCCTCCAAGATTCGGCGGACTCCTCGGTTTCCCGCTGTCGGTGTCAAAACCGGCGGATCTCGGGTAGGGGGTCCCGAACTGTGCGTATAAGGTCGATGGTAATAGGAGACAGCGGACACAATGTTTTACCCAGGTTCGGGCCCTCTCTATGGAGGTAATACCCTACGTCCTGCTTGATTGATCTTGATGAATATGAGTATTACAAGAGTTGATCTACCACGAGATCGTAATGGCTAAACCCTAGAGGCCTAGCTTGTATGGTTATGATAATGTCTCCCTCTCCGGACTAAATCCTCCTGTTTATATAGACACTGAGAGGATCTAGGGTTACACAAGGTTGATTACAAAGAAAGGAATCTACATATTTAGTTGCCAAGATTGCCTTCCATGCCAAGGAGAGTCCCATCTAGACAAGGGTGCAGTCTTCGGTCTTCGTATCTTCACAGCCCATCAGTCCGTCCCATGGCTAACAGGCCGGACGCCTGAGGACCGCTTAGTCCAGGACTCCCTCAGGAGCCCCTGAACCTGGGTTCAATGACAAGGTATCCGACGCATAGGCCTGTCTTTGGCATTGCAAGGCGGGTTCCTCTTTCCGAACTCCAAAATAGTCTTCGGACGTATCGACGTGTCCGGACCCGTAACACACACACCACACACAACTGCAGAGAGAATATAACATTCCAGGAGTCCAATCTGCTGACAACTTTTTCCAATGTGACATTACGCTCGCCCGGTTTTTCGAACCGTTTCCTGTCCCGCCGTTCCATGTTTCGAGGCGCGGTTGCTATTGGCATGTTCTGATGAAGCAGAGATCGTGTCCTCTTATTGCAGGATTCTCGTTAATACGAGCGTGGGTAACCCAACCATTCCGTTGGAAAGATTCCTTAGGAATAGGCAGGCTTTCAGGCTTAGGAGGAGGCGTTTAATCCCCGCTGCCTTTATAAAGGAACCAAGGGTCGTCCTTTTTGACGCCAAACTTCTCCTCAGCCTCTCCAACCTCGAGTTCTAGCACCCAAGGTTTCGACTTTGTTGCTCCGAACTTCCCCATTATGTCCGGACCCAGCCCTCAAGGCCGATGGGTAGCTTCCTCTGTTACAGAGGAGGATATTGCAAAGCTTCGAGTGGCCAGATATCTGACCGCGGAAATCCACCACAGGCTTCCTGCTCGAGGGCAGGTTATCCCAACCCCCAGATCTGGCGAGAGGGTCGTGTTCATCTCACACTTCCTTAAAGGGCTAGGGCTAGCTCTTCACCCCTTCGTTCGGGGGCTAATATTCTATTATGGACTAGATTTTCACGATCTAGCCCCGGAGTCTTTCCTCCATGTCTCGGCATTCATCATTACGTGCGAGGCCTTCCTCCGAATCCCCCCACACCTCGGCTTATGGCTCAAGACCTTCAGTGTGAAACCAAAGGTAGTCGACGGGGAACAGGTGGAGTGTGGCGGTGCTGTAGTCAGCCAGCTCACCAACACTCCTTGGCCAAAAGGCTCTTTTGCCGTAACTTCCAATCAATGGCAGCGAGAGTGGTTTTATGTTACCGAGCCCCGCAGCACCAAGTAGGTAGCTGCACCCACGTTTCGCCCTGGCCCACCGTTACATCTTGCATCATGGGCCAACAAGGGGCTGGATTGGGGATCAGATGATGAAGTGCGGATTCTACAAAGCCGCATCTGAACCCTCCTCGAGAGGGACATCGATCTTGTCAGCGTGATTCAAGTAATGTTGATTCGCCGAATCCTTCCATGCCAGTGTAGGCCTCTCCGTATGTGGGAGTTCAATCCAGAAGGACCACAAAACCCTCCAACACTTCTTCGGCATTATGCACAAAGGGATGTGGCAGTTGTTTTTCAGAAAATGAAAACATTGGCCGGACACTACTGAGGATAAAGGCCTCGACTGTAACCGTCCGGATACCCTGATAAGCACTTGGCTTCCGAACACCCCCCTTTTAAGTATGCCGTAATATATTACTAAGCGGACTACCTCCTTCCAAGGCTGGATAAAGAAAGCGGAGCTGATTAGGTGTCTGGCCCCTTTTCCCGAGGGTTCAGCGGATCCTGTATTAACAAAGATGCTAGCCCTGACATTGTACCAGATGCCTGTGAAGGAGGGCAAGGCAGAGAGGACCAAAGATGGCCCCCATCCCGAAGGTGCGCCAGACACTGTGTCCGGAGGAATCAAGATTCCATCGTCTGAAGACAAAAATGAAGGGTAAGTCAACGTATCTTCCCCCCATGGGAAGAAAAGGGCCACCTCCGAAGATTGGGAAGAAAAGGCTCCTAAGCGAGGCAAGATGCCTTTGTCAGGTGGCTCGGGCTTGGAGGACAACGTCATCACGCAGTCCCATGGCGAGGACAAGCCTCGGGCCAAATCTTAAGTGAACAAGGGTGTTTTAAACACGTCCCATCCCTTTCTTGTAACGTCTAGAATATATGTTTTTTGCAGTTCGACACACAGTCTTCTTCAACAATTGTCTTCCTCGAGGGATCTTCTCCCGTAGATGATGGAAAGCGAGACGTCTCCACCAATCTCTTCGCCCAATAGGGCGGACGACTTCGAGGTGTCATCGCGGAGGGTCTCTCCCGATCAACAAGTGGTGCGAGGGATGATGAAGACACAACCCGAAGGTGATACTTTGGTGGCCCAGGGTCCGGGGACCAACAATAAAGGCCCCGAACATTCCGGTCTACAGCCGGATACGAATAAAAGGATCCCTTCAAAGGAAGTCGTACTCCTACAGCAGCCTCCGAAGACCCAGAGGCGCCGGATATATTGACAAACATGTTGCGACATGCGTCCGTCTCAGAGGAACATCGTACCTTGATGGGCACGGTGATCGAAAAGGTCCTGGCCGTGAAAAGCGGATTGAATGAGGCCTTCATGGGCCTGCTAAGAGGCTTCGAGGTTTGTACCGTAATATGTTCGGTTGTGTTTTTTATTCAAGAATACACCTGTGTATAGATAGTAGCCCCTAAGACTTTGATTGGCTTCCGGAGGGAGGCGGTCAGAGGATCAAAAGATATGCCCAAGAAGTAATATGATTAATTCGAACACAGGCTGTGACCTCCCTAGAAACTGTCCGGACTATAGAGATTACGGATTTGCAACGCAAGATTGATGATGCAGATACGGATATCATGCTTATCAACAGGCGTCTTGACGAGTCGCAAGGTATGTATTTGGAGCAATCCTTACATATACGTGTTTGTAAAATAAGCGTGATGCTGAAACATGCATACTGGAATATGCATGGCTGCAGATGGTGTCGCCGCCGTTGAGATTCTTCGGGCAGAGCTGGCCTGGGCCAAGGAGCTGGCCCGGTTTAGTAATGCGGCTGCCGAAAAGGCATCAGCCGAGTTAAAGGCCGAACAAGCTGCTCGGCACCAAGAGAAGGAGAAAATATCCTCGATGGCGCTCAAACTAAAAAACTGCTACTTGCCACTGTGAATTCTTATAGGAGGAGAATAACGCCAAAGCGGCTGAGCTTGACAAGGCCTTACAAGAGGCGAAAGAAGTGCGGTCCGAATCTAGAGCGGCCCGTGAGGAGATCCGGCAAGCTGGGGAGATTGCGGCTGGTAAGCCCTTTTTATTGTAGACTAAGTTCGGCGATTCGAATTATGCTCAGCTTAACCAAGTATGGAGTTCTCTAGACATGTTTTTGGACCTGCCGAAGAGTTCATCTGATGCGGCGCAGTTTTATCAAGCGCAAGAGGGATATGCAACAGAGAAGCTTTTCTGGTCACAGTTCGGCGCATCAAAACGCCCTCTGGTGCTAAATGACCAGATGTCCCAATGGGTCGAGCTTCAGAGGATGTCGGGCGCTGCCATGAAGAATGTCGTACTTCAGTTGTGGCTGACTGAGCCGATTCCGAATAGCTATTTCGTCTTGGTGTGGCGGCTTGCTGATGCGGTGCCTCGCATCGACGCCATGAAGCGATCGGAGTGCATTGAAGGTGCACGGATGGCCTTTGCCCGAGTCAAGACATACAGGGGGAAGATGAAGGCCATCGATATTGCAGCGCAGGGTCCACCCAAGGGCAAGGACCATCACGCACCAGCGCATTACTTTGAGGACGTCTTAGAGGCTGCCCGCTTGATAGAGGGTCAATGTTCGAAAGGCATAATATTTGAGTGAGCTCTTTACGGATTGTAAAAGAAAATTGTTATAATCAGTCTATATTTTGATTTTGCATAAATGCTTTTGTTCCTCCTGTGCGGCCGTTTGTATATGATCTGAAAGTTTTCCAGTCGTCGGCTTCAGCCCCCTCGTAGGAAGTACGGGGGTGTTCGAAAAAACATCTGATCACTCTTGACCCAACGTCTTGATCCATGAAGAAGTTGTCAATGCGGCGAACCAGGCAACCAGACTATAGGGCATTAACACTTTCACTTAGCCATAGGAGTTTTGTGGTGGGTCTGCGACATAGCCCCTAGTATGTATGCGACATATTCATGCGATGCATTTACATATTTGACCGGAAAGAGGTCCTTCGTGTGACATGGAGGGAATCGCGAAAGATTCCGATAAGTCATCGAGTGGTTGACTAGCTCTCGCCGCATCATGACAGTCAGTTTTCGGCTTTCTCTACTAAGGTGCTTAACCAGGTGAACCAGAAGCACAATCGCAGTAGTTATCCCGTTACTACCCTAGTCGATAGAGCGGAACGTAGGATAGCAAGCACAGGAGCCGGGCAACCCAACTATTGACCCAAGACATGATTTAGAGCTGATGCATATAAGGCCAAACTCGCGACGCCGAAGTATGCTATAGAGCTGTTCGGACTTGTCGGCAACTCCTTTGTTCCCATACCGAGCCCCTGGAAAGTTATGCCCGGGTGTACGTTTGAGACAATTGTAGGGGCAAAACTCGGTCCTTTTAGAAAAGAATGGATTTTTTACTGGGATCTGAGTGATGTGCCAATCGTGTATATAGATAACAAAGCCGCGACCCCGGCTATTTGATATGCCAGGGGTTGAAGGCGGAGGAAAAAGGCACTTTACAGACTTGAAATAGAGAGTGCAGTCTACAAAAAGTTATTTTGGACCTCCTGTCACACGTCTGCGCCGCCTGTCCTCGGTGAAGGGACTCCTTGACGGAAATAGCCCTTAGGTGAGTGTACGAACCCGAACTCCGATAGAGTATGAGGCCAGCCATTGAGCCACCTGTGGAGGGAAACAAGAAAAAAGAAGAAGAAAAGGTAGTTAAAAGAAAAGGGAAAGTTATGGGAGTACCTTCGAGTCCGTCCATGTTGTGCTTCCGCCGGTGCCCAGGGTATTTTAAGTGCGTAGTTATGTGTGCGTGGTACAGATTTTCCAAGTATATGTGGCGGATGGCGGAAGCTGAACTGCTAGTCTTGTATGGGATTTGAATGGTCATGTTGAATGGAGACCGGTGGCTTAATGGCCAACGAAGTATGTGGTGTAATGCCCCCGCTGTGTAGTTCGACTGAGATAGCCGTAGTGTGATCCTCTGCGCGGAGAGAGCGCTCCATGCATTCCCCTATAGGGGACTGTGTCATGTGTACCATGTTCACTGTCTTTACTTCGAGGGGAAACTGCTTCTGACCCCTGGTGTTTGGTTGGTGAGTTTCGTCATCGTCGTCGTCGTCGGGAGGCTTCTTCCCCTTGTATTCGGCGTTTAACTTGCTGAACTGTTTGAAGACCCAATAGCTTCTGTTGGTGTGGTTAGCTAGTTTATTGGGGTGGCCATGAACCTGGCATGGCCTATCCAATATCTTATCCAAATTGGATAGTCCATCTTTGTTTGCCTTGAATGGCTTCTTCCGTTGACCGTGTTTGGGGCTGCTGAATCTGGCGTTGACTGTCGTGTCGTGCGCTCCCTCATTACCATTGCCACGTTTGTGCTTATTGCGTGGTGGTTTCCCATTGCCTTCTCGAACTTCGGAAGTGCCCGGGTCGATGGCAATGTTGCTTCTACGAGCGAGCCAGCTGTCTTCTCCCGTGTAAAAGCGGGTCATCAGAGCGGTAAAGGCTGACATGGATTTTGGTTTTTCCTGACTAAGGTGGCGGGCGAGCCACTCGTCTCGGACACTGTGTTTAAAGGCCGCTAGGGCTTCCGTGTCTGGCAGTCTACGATTTGGTTCTTTTTAACTAAGAACCTAGTCAAGAGCTTTCTGGCTGACTCTCCGGGCTGCTGGATGATGTGACTTAAGTCATCGGTGTCTGGTGGTCGGATGTATGTACCTTGGAAGTTGTCGCGGAAGGCGTCTTCCAGATCCTCCCAGCTGCCGATAGAGTTTTCAGGCAGACTGTTTAACCATTACCTTGCTGGTCCTTTGAGTTTTACTGGGAGGTATTTGATGGCATGAAGGTCGTCTCCTCGAGCCATGTGAATATGGAGAATAAAATCCACGATCCATACCGCGGGGTCAGTTGTTCCATCATATGATTCAATATTCACGGGTTTAAACCCTGCTGGGAATTCATGCTCCATTACTTCGTCAGTGAAGCAGAGTGGGTGTGCGGCGCCTCTATATTGGGCCATGTCGCAACATAGCTTAGATGGAGTTCGTCTGCGGTTTTTGGCCCGAGCATGACTAGACTTGTCCCGTCCGGATAGGTAGCCGACGTTGCGTGTCGAGGCACGTCTTCGCGATCCATAGATCGATCTGGTATGTCCCGCTCTACTGTCCAGGTCCTGCCGAGGGTCGTATGTATGATCTCGAGCTGTTTTATCTCTATTTTTTCTTTGGGGTGAGGCGGGTTGTTGTTCGGCTTGAGCTGCCGCTTTATCCCGACTGCATGGTGGTCGGTTAGCCGCATTGTCCCAACAGTGTGGTGCAGGCTCCGACGCTTCCTTATCGAACTGAGGTAGCAATCTGCACTGCGGGTAACCCTTGGTTGGGCGCCTGGGGCCGTATTCTTTGGCCACTACGATATCTATCCATCTATCGTTGAGCAGGTCTTGGTCAACTTGAAGCTGCTGCTATTTCTTTTTCAGGCTCCTTGTAGTGGCTAATAGCCGGCGTTTAAAGCGCTCCTGCTCAAGAGATTCCTCAGGCACGATGAAATCCTCGTCGCCGAGGATCTCCTCATCCTCGGAGAGCGGGAGATAATTACTGTCTGCCGAGTCTTCGTGTATGGCCTGTTCATGCGGGCTATCGTGCCCGTCCTCCAGTTCATCATGTTCGGATGTTTCCCCAATAGGGGCTTCATTGTCTTCGGCATTGTCCGGGGTGTTGTTTTCTCTGGTGCCGGTATTACTGTTTTTACCCGACGTGACTTAGAACGGCACCGCTGACGCCAGCGTCCGGGATGTGTCTCAGGAGGCTTATCCTCAACTGGATCTTCTTTGTCATCGTCATTAGTTTCTTTAGGTGTATCCACCGTGTATACGTCGTATGAAGAAGTAACCGTCCTGCGTCCGGTGAGTGGCGGGTTTCGGCCCTGCTCTTCTTCGGCATCGTTGTCTATACTGTCTAAGTCTTCGGATCCGTAATTGAGCATGTCGGTTAAGTCCTCGACAATGGCTATGGAGTGGGTGGCGGGTGGGGAGCAAAATTCTCCATCATCAGCCCCTCGTTCGAACTGGGTATAGTTCGGCTGTGAGTCCTCCGCCAAGGATAGGTTCTTTAATGAGTTTAGCATGTCGCCCAAAGGCGAGTGCTGGAAGATGTCTGCGGCGCTGAATTCAAAGATCGATAAATGATCAAGCTCGGCGTCCGTGCGCTCAGATGGTTCGGAACTTACGGCCGGAAACGAGTACGGAGTTCCGATGGCATGGGTATCGTATGAGATCAAGTCTATGTGCGGCTCCAATGTCGGGGAATCTGTGGCCTCTGTGGTGGGGTCGATCCTCCCATCCTTGGATGGCGCAGTCTGCTCTGGATCTAAGGCTAGAGAGGTTATGGGAGCTTTCTCCTGGATGCATTCCGATGATAGATTTAGGTCATGTCCCTCGGGTGACCCCGAGTGGCAGCCGCGGTCTCGAATCCAGTGAAGACCAAGTCTCCACGGATGTCCCCAACGTAGTTCAAGCTCCCAAATCTGACCTGATGGCCAAGGGCGTATCTTTCGATCTGCTCCAGATGGCCAAGCGAATTGGCCCGCTGAGCGAAGCTGCCAAACACGAAGATCTGTCCGGGGAGGAAAACTCCCCCTTGGGCAGCATCGTTGTAGATGGTTGAAGGAGCCATCGAACCTCTGGGCGACGGCACATTGGAACTCTCAAAGAAAGCACCAATGTCGGTGTCAAAACCGGCGGATCTCGGGTAGGGGGTCCCGAACTGTGTGTCTAAGGTCGATGGTAACAGGAGACAGGGGACACAATGTTTTACCCAGGTTCGGGCCCTCTCTATGGAGGTAATACCCTACGTCCTGCTTGATTGATCTTGATGAATATGAGTATTACAAGAGTTGATCTACCACGAGATCGTAATGGCTAAACCCTAGAGGCCTAGCTTGTATGGTTATGATAATGTCTCCCCCTCTGGACTAAGTCCTCCGGTTTATATAGACACCAGGAGGATCTAGGGTTACACAAGGTTGGTTACAAAGAAAAGAATCTACATATTTAGTCGCCAAGCTTGCCTTCCACGCCAAGGAGAGTCCCATCCATACACGGGTGTAGTCTTCGGTCTTCTTATCTTCACAGCCCATCAATCCTACCCATGGCTAACAGGTCGGACGCCCGAGGACCCCTTAGTCCAGGACTCCCTCACCCGCCACTATCAAGATGACGCGATCTGGCTTCCGGACGCCGGCACACAGTGGGTGTTGCCGGACCCGGCGGCCTCAATATTCACCTCCATCAAGGGGGAAACTGCGAAGGCCCTTCCAATCGGAGACGGTGAACCTTCACAGCTTCGGGGACTACTGTCGGGGGGATGGACCCCGGGCAGGCAACGGAACCCGGATCCTTTGAAAAAATAACAGGGCCAGCATCGCCCCTCAAGACGGCTCGCGCTCGGTCGAATCGCTCGACTCAGCCAAGCCCCCTCAACCCGGCCTAATCCGCGAGACTTCTCCAACAAGCTAGACAAGAGTGGCCGAGCCCGGCGCACCAAGACTTACCCAACAAGCCAACACCCCTTGGCGTGTACGCCAACCCGGCCAACGGTCAGCGGTCGTCCCATCCCAGTCGTACGATGGGACGAGTCGCCGCCGACTGATGACCGAAGACACAGTGTCCTGCCCATGCCTTTGGTCAGCTAGACGAGGCAACAGTGCCCCCCACCTACCCGCTGACCAAGCCTGGCATGGCAACAGTGCACCCGTCGTCACCCATGACGCGAGCAAGCGGCGACCTGACGGAGCGCCACTGTAGCCGACTCGACTCGGCCACGTCGTGACGATCGACAAGACGGCCAACAGTGCCACTGTACTCGGCGGGCCCCGCACCCAGGGAACCTGGCGAGACCTGGTACCTGGCGGGTCCCAGCACCAGGTCCCCAGACGCTGACAACCCGGCCCCACGGCCCTGTAACATTACCATTGTACCCTGGGGGTTTGACCCCAGGAGGCCTCCATGCACGAGGAGAGAAGACGCAGTAGTAGAACACCCACATACAGGGAGAGAGCAGCCCATGCCTCGGCTTGCCTTTCTTCCTCCCCAATACAGCTCAAGGAGCAACTTTGTACTATAACACATAAACCACACTCGGCAGGACTAGGAGTGTTATCTCTCCGGAGAGCCCCGAACCTGGGTATGTCTTGCGTCCCGTGCTCGCTCATGCCAACCTCGCCTCCGTAGCCCACCAGTGCCCTCGAGCCTCCTCCTCTCTTTAGCCATCCCATGGCATCTGCCGTGCGCCCAGCACGACAAGAGGACAGCACCAATAATAAAACATGCAACTCAAACCAATCACGATCATCAATTAACCCATAGGACAAAACAGATCTACTCAAACATCATAGGATAGCCATACATCATTGGGAAATAATATATAGTGTTGAGCACCATGTTTAAGTAGAGATTACAACGAGTAAAAGAGGGGTTACACCACTACATAGAGGGGGGAAGAGTTAGTGATGATGGCGGTGAAGTTGTTGGTGTAGATTGCGGTGACGATGATGGCCCCGGCGGCGTTTCGGCGCCACCGAGAGAGAGGGGGAGAGAGCCCCCCTTCTTCTTCTTCTTCCTTAACCTTCTCCCTAGATGGGAGAAGGGTTTCCCCTCTGGTCCATGGCCTCCATGGCACGGGAGGGGCGAAAGCCCCTCCGAGATTGGATCTGTCTCTCTATCTCACTCTGTTTCTGCGTTCCCAGATCTGGCCTTTCACCATTTCTTATATTCCCGGAGATCTGTAACTCCGATTGGATTGAAATCTGAACACGATTTTTATCCGGATATTAGCTTTCTTGCAGCGAAAGAAGGTAACCAACCTCCTTACAAGGTGTCCAAGAGGATCAGGGGCGCGCCCCTGCCTCTTGGGCCCCTCGAGCATCATCTCGCGTTGATTCTTCTTCCCAAAAAACACATATATTTCAAAAAACATCTCTGTCAGTTTTTATCCTGTTTGGACTCCGTTTGATATGGATTTTCTGCGATACAAAAAACATTCAACAAACAGGAACTGGCACTAGGCACTGGATCAATATGTTAGTCCCAAAAATAGTATAAAAAGTTGCTAAAAGTATATTAAAGTTGTATAATATTGGCATGGAACAATCAAAAATTATAGATACGACGGAGACGTATCAGCATCCCCAAGCTTAATTCCTGCTCGTCCTCGAGTTGGTAAATGATAAAAAAGATAATTTTTGATGTGGAATGGTACCTAGCATAATCTTGATCATGTAATCTAATCATGGCATGAATATTAAGACACGAGTGATTCAAAGCAATAGTATATCTTTTGAGATTAAGACAATAATACTTCAAGCATACTAATAAAGCAATCATGTCTTTTCAAAATAACATGGCCAAAGAAAGTTATCCCTATAAAATCATATGGTCTGGCTATACTCCATCTTCACCACACAAAATATTCAAATCATGCACAACCCCGATGACAAGCCAAGCAATTGTCTCATACTTTTGATGTTCTCAAACCTTTTCAACTTTCACGCAATACATGAGCGTGAGCCAAGGACATAGCACTATAGGTGGAATAGAATATGATGGTGGAGGTTGTGTGGAGAAGACAAAAAGGGAGGAAGTCTCGCATCAACGCGGCTAATAAACGGGCTATGGAGATGCCCATCACTTGATGTCAATGCGAGGAGTAGGGATTGCCATGCAACGGATGCACTAAGAGCTATAAGTGTATGAAAGCTCAAACTGGAAACTAAGTGGGTGTGCATCCAACTTGCTTGCTCATGAAGACCTCGGGCATTTGAGGAAGCCCATCATTGGAATATACAAGCCAAGTTCTATAATGAAAATTCCCACTAGTATATGAAAGTGATAACTCAAGAGACTCTCTATATGAAGAACATGGTGCTACTCTGAAGCACAAGTGTGGTAAAAGGATAGTAACATTGTCCCTTCTCTATTTTCTCTCATTTGTTTCTCTCTTTTTTCTTTTTTTCTTTTTTGTAGGCTTGTTTGGCCTCTCTCTTTTTGGGGGGCTTCTTTGGCCACTTTTATTTTGATAACCTCACATGGGACAATGTTCTAATAATGATGATCATCACACTTTTATTTACTTACAACTCAATATTACAACTCGATGCTAGAACAAAGATATGACTCTATATGAATGCCTCCGGTGGTGTACCGGGATGTGCAATGATCTAGCGTAGCAATGACATCAAAAAATGGACAAGCCATGAAAACATCATGCTAGCTATCTTACGATCATGCAAAGCAATATAACAATGAATGCTCAAGTCATGTATATGATGATGATGGAAGTTGCATGGGAAAATATCCTGGAATGGCTATGGAAATGCCATAATAGGTAGGTATGGTGGCTTTTTTGAGGAAGATATAAAAAGGCTTATGTGTGATAGAGCGTATCGTATCACGGGGTTTGGATGCACCGGCAAAGCTTGCACCAACTCTCGAGGTGAGAAAGGGCAATGCACGGTACCGAAGAGGCTAGCAATGATGGAAGGGTGAGAGTACGTATAATCCATGGACTCAACATTAGTCATAAAGAACTCACATACTTGTTGCAGAAGTCTATTAGTTATCGAGAAAAAGTACTACGTGCATGCTCCTAGCGGGATAGATTAGAAGGAAAAGACCATCGCTCGTCCCCGACCGCCACTCATAAGGAAGACAATCAATAAATACCTCATGCTCCAACTTCGTTACATAACGGTTCACCATACGTGCATGCTACGGGAATCACAAACTTCAACACAAGTATTTCTACAACCCATAACTACCCACTAGCATGACTCTAATATCACCATCTTTATATCGCAAAACTATTGCAAGGAATCAAACATATCATATTCAATGATCTACAAGTTTTATGTAGAATTTTATGACTAACCATGTGAATGACCAATTCCTGTCAACTCTCTAAATAGATATAAGTGAAGCAAGAGAGTTTAATTCTTTCTACAAAAGATCTGCCCATGCTCTAACAAATATAAGTGAAGCAAAAGAGCATTCTACAAATGGCGGTTTTCTATGTGAAGAGAAACAGGCAATCCAAACTTCAAATGATATAAGTGAAGCACATGAAGCATTCTATAAAGCCAGACTCAAAAGAAATAAGTGAAGTGCAAAGAGCATTCTATAAATTAACCAAGGAATATCTCATACCAGCATGGTGCATCAAAGAAAAGTGAAAACTAAATGCAAAAGATGCTCCAAGATTTACGCATATCATGTGACGAATAAAAATATAGCTCCAAGTGAAATTACCGATGATCGTTAGAAGAAAGAGTGGATGCCTTCTGGGGCATCACCAAGCTTGGTTGCTTGGAATTCCTTGAATATTTCCTTGGGGTGTCTCAGGCATCCCCAAGCTTAGGCTCTTGCCACTCCTTATTCCTTTATCCATCGTGATCTCTCCCAAAACTTGAAAACTTCAATCACACAAAACTTAACAGAAAGTTCGGTAAGATCCGTTAGTATAATAAAGCAAATCACTACTCTAAGTACTACTGCAAACCAATTCATATTTTGTTTTTGCATTGTAGATACTGTAATATATCTTTTACATAGCTTAATCCACTGATAGAAATCGATAGTTTCATCAAAACAAGCAAACTATGCATCAAAAACAGAATATGTCTTAAACAGGACAATCTGTAGTAATCTAAACATTCACCATAGTTCTAGTAGTTTCAAAATACTGAAAAATAGGAAATATAAACAATTTGTATATAAAGACAGTGCAAAAAGTTTCAGAACCGTTTAACGTTCCAGTAAAAAATGTAAAATCGCGCACTACAGCCAAAGTTTTTGTTCTGCACCGCACAAACCAACAAGCAATGTAAACATCCTAAAGGCAAATCTTGGCACATTATTTTGTAATACAATGGAATTTTACAAGGGTATAATTATTTTTGTTGAAAAGTTTCTGTAATCAAGATTCACAAAGTTTCCGTGAGCATGAACAAAGTTCAAGGAGCTCCCCCACTTCAACAATGCTTGTCTCTCTCACTTTCGCTTCCCTTTTTGAAAAGTTTTGGGTTCCCCTCTTTATTTTTTTTCTTTCTAAACTATATAAAAGCACTCAAAAGAAATAAATGTCTCTCTAAAACTTTCGGGTTGTCTCCCTGGTAGTGCTTTCTTTAAAGCCATTAAGCTAGGCATGTGGTGCTCAAGTAATGAATCCACCCGGATCCCATGGTATATCAAAGCCAATTTTAATTAACAATGATTTGTGATTTAGTAGTGAGCACAAAGCAACATATATCATGTAATGACGAAGTCTAACTCTCTTCCTATGCATCAACATGTCATAAAAGAACAATTCATGCACACATAGTAAAGGCCAATGCATAGTATAAATAGTTTCTTGCAATTTTATCATATTGGAAACATGGAGAGGCGGAGATGTACTTCCTCTCTCATAATAATTGCAAGTAGGAGCAGCAAGCACATGCATATAATATCTATCAAAATCATCATGTGTGGTAGTGAAACGCAACCCATCAATATAATCCTTAATAAGGGCAAACTTCTCTGATATAGTGTAGTCGGGAGAATTCAAATAGATAATAGGACTATCATGCATGGGTGCAATAGCAACAATTTCATGTTTAACATAAGGAACTATAGCAAGTTCATCTCCATAAGCATAATTCATATTGGCATCTTGGCCACAAGCATAGCAAGCATCATCAAAAAGGGATATTTCAACGGGATCATAACAATCATCATAGCAAGCATCCTTCGGTAAGCACGAAGGGAAATTAAACAATGTATAAGTTGAAGAGTTACTCTCATTAGAACGTGGGAATGGGTAGCTAATCCGCTCTTCCTCCTTTTGTTCTTCGCTCTCCTCATCATCTTTTTCATCTAATGAGCTCACAGTTTCATCAATTTCTTCTTCCATAGACTCCTGCAAAATATTAGTCTCTTCTCGGACAGCGGAGACTTTCTCAATAAATTCATCAATATCGTAATTGTATTTATAATTCTCATAGCAATATTTAAGGATAGCTAAATTTTCAGGTCTATTAACTGAATCATCAAAATATTCAAACTCTTTAAACAAAGATTCAATTTCATAAGCACCCATAAAAGCAACGAATTCTTCTATTTGTTCCACATCATAATATTCATATATACCATTAGCATAAGAAGCCAAGGTTTCATCATCATTAAATTCACATGAAAAGGGAAGGTGTGGAGCCTTCATCCTAGAGCAACAAGTATAATCATATCTCAAGCATAGTTGCCGAGCATACCAATGCAACATATAAATTTGATCCCATAATAGTTTCCCTTTTTGAGTCAAGCGATAATCCCTAAAGTATTCACGTTGATCCAATGTTACTCCCATTATAAAGTTGAATGGGGTTTTCTCAGGATTATCAAAGTAGTACATAATATCTTTCACATAATGAGCATCGAGGGTTTTAGGAGGTTCCCTATCTCCATGAGTATCAAGTAAACCTAAATTTTTTGGTATTTCGTGTTCCATATTCATAACTAAAGATAGAGAACAATTTAGGCCCTGTTTGGTTCAACTTTTATCAACGGATTCCGCTGCCGCGCAGCAGAATCTGAACCAAAGGGCGAACCCAGTAGAATCCGATTTCAGAAATCCGCTGCCAAAATCTGAACCAAAAGCGGAAGCAGCCCAGGACGTGCTTTCCAAAATCTGATGCCGTTGCGGGCCAAAATCGGAAAAAGTTGTATCAGCTGGTTTGCCAAATGACGTACATCTTTTTCACATCAGATTTTCCACAGATGTTTTTTCACAACAGATTTTTCACAGCTGCTTTTAGAAATCCATAGCCGAACCAAACAGGGCCTTAGAACAGAAAATAAAAATTACTTAGTGATAAAGCAAACAAGCACACACGAGAATATTCACCCCACGCTATGACTCCCCGGCAATGATGCTTGAAAAAGGTCTTGATAACCCACAAGTATAAGGGATCAATTGTAGCCTCTTTCGATAAGTAAGAGTGTCGAACCCATTGAGGAGCTAAAGGTAGAACAAATATTCCCTCAAGTTCTATCGACCACCGATACAACTCTACGCATGCTTAACATTCGCTTTACCTAGAACAAGTATGAAACTAGAAGTACTTTGTAGGTGTTGTTGGATAGGTTTGCAGGATAATAAAGAGCACGTAAATAAAAAGTAGGGGCTGTTTAGATGAAGACACAAGTAAGTTAGTTTTAGTAGAGAGCTTGTTGTCACACAAGAAAGTTATGTGTCCCTAGGCAATCGATAACTAGACCGGTAATCATTATTGCAATTTTATTTGAGGGAGAGGCATAAGCTAACATACTTTCTCTTCTTGGATCATATGAACTTATGATTGGAACTCTAGAAAGCATCCACAACTACTAAAGATCATTAAGGTAAAACCCAACCATAGCATTAAAGTATCAAGTCCTCTTTATTCCCATACACAAACAACCTACTTACTCTGGTATGTGCTTCTGTCACTCACGCCACCCACCATCAGCAAATCATGAACATATTGCAAACCCTACAGTGGGGATCCCTCATGCTTGCATGACACGGAGAGCACCGTAGGACAGTACCAATAATAAAACATGCAACTCAAACCAATCACGATCATCAATTAACCCATAGGACAAAATGGATCTACTCAAACATCATAGGATAGCCATACATCATTGGGAAATAATATATAGCGTTGAGCACCATGTTTAAGTAGAGATTACAGCGGGTAAAAGATGGGTTACACCGCTGCATAGAGGGGGGGAGTTGGTGATGACGGCGGTGAAGTTGTTGGTGTAGATTGCGGTGACGATGATGGCCCCGGCGGCATTCCGGCGCCACTGGGAGAGAGGGGGAGAGAGCCCCCCCCTTCTTCTTCTTCTTCTTCCTTGACCTTCTCCCTAGATGGGAGAAGGGTTTCCCCTCTGGTCCATGGCCTCCATGGCACGGGAGGGGCGAAAGCCCCTCCGAGACTGGATTTGTCTCTCTGTCTCTCTCTGTTTCTGTGTTCCCAGATCTGGCCTTTCACCATTTCTTATATTCTCGAAGATCCGTAACTCCGATTGGATTGAAATTTGAACACAATTTTTATCCAGATATTAGCTTTCTTGCGGCGAAAGAAGGGCACCAACCGCCTTATGAGGTGTCCACGAGGGTCAGGGGCGCGCCCCCTGCCTCGTGGGCCCCTCGAGCATCGTCTTGCGTTGATTCTTCTTCCCAAAAATCACATATATTCCAAAAAAATCTCCGTTAGTTTTTATCCTATTTGGACTCTGTTTGATATGGATTTTCTGCGAAACAAAAAACATACAACAAACAGGAACTGGCACTGGGCACTAGATCAATATGTTAGTCCCAGAAATAGTATAAAAAGTTGCCAAAAGTATATAAAAAATGTATAATATTGGCATGGAACAATCAAAAATTATAGATACGATGGAGACGTATCAATAATTTACCTCTACTACCCGTGTCGGGTTATCAAAACCATGTATTTCTTCAATAGGTGGTAAATTCTTAACATCTTCAGCTTTAATACCTTTTTCTTTCATAGATTTCTTTGCCTCTTGCATATCTCTAGACTGAGAAATAGAATACCTCTCTTCTTAGGAGTTGGTTTAGGCGGTGGCTCAGGAAGAGTCCAATCATTATCGTTACTAAATATATTATTCAATAGTACTTCAGCTTGTTCAACAGTTCGTTCCCTGAAAACACAACCAACACAACTATCTAGGTGGTCCCTAGAAGCATTGGTTAGTCCATTATAAAAGATATCAATTATTCATTTTTCTTGAGAGGATGATCAGGCAAAGCATTAAGTAATTGGAGAAGCCTCCCCCAAGCTTCTGGGATACTCTCTTCTTCAATTTGCACAAAGTTAAACCAAATCTTAGCATCACCCTTTATTGAGAAAGGAAACAACTTAAGAATATAGTAATAGCGATTTTTTCCTCAAGAGCAAATAGGGTGGCTATATCATTCAATTTAGTAAGATGTGCCACAACAGTTTCAGATTCATAACCGTGGAAAGGATCAGATTCAACCAAAGTAATAATTAAATCAGGATCGACAGAGAATTTATAATCCTTATCAGTAACAAAGATAGGTGAAGTAGCAAACTTAGGATCATATTGCATTCTAGCATTCAAGGACTTTTCTTTCCACTTGCATAATAATTTCTTAAGATTCTCTCTATCTTTACAGGCAAGAAAGTCCCTAGCTACCTGTCCATCCATAACATAACCTTCAGGTATGAAAGGCAATTCATATACATGAGAGCTAGGTCTAATAGGTGTTTCAAACTATTCAGTTTCAAAAATATCATCAGTTTCAGCATTCTCAATATATTTAGCTCTAGCAAGTTGTTAGTCAAGAAATTCACCCAATGGCACAGTATTATCAAGCAAATTACTAGCATCATCATAAGCATTATTCATAGAAAAAGTAGCATCATCAATTACTTGCGACATATCAGAATTAATAGCAGGTGGTGCTGTCACAAGCGTACTCAAAACAGAAGGCGGATCAAGTGCAGAGCTAGATGGCAGTTCCTTACCTCCCCTCGTAGTAGAGGAAAAAATCTTGGTTTTGTTATCTTTCAAATTCCTCATAGTGATCAACAGATATAAATCCCAAGTGACTCATCAATTATAGCTATGCTCCCCGACAATGGCACCAGAAAAAGGTCTTGATAACCCACAAGTATAGGGGATCACAACAGTTTTCGAGGGTAGAGTATTCAACCCAAATTTATTGATTCGACACAAGGGGAGCCAAAGAATATTCACAAGTATTAGCAATTGAGTTGTCAATTCAACCACACCTGAAAGACTTAATATCTGTAGCAAAGTATTTAGTAGCAAAGTAGTATGGAAGTAACGGTAATAGTGGCAAAAGTAACTATAGCAGTTTTGTAGTGATTGTAATGGCAGTAGCAACGAAAGTAACTTAGCAAAGATCAATATGTGAAAAGCTCATAGGCATCGGATCGGCAATGATAATTGTGTTGGATAATATTCATCATGCAGTAGTTATAACCTAGGGTGACACAGAACTAGCTCCAATTCATCAATATAATGTAGGCATGCGTTCCATATATAATCATACGTGCTTATGGAAAAGAAATTTCATGACAACTTTTGTCCTAACCTCCCGTGGCAGCGGGGTCCTAATGAAAACTAAGGGATATTAAGGACTCCTTTTAATAGAGAACCAGAACAAAGCATTAGCACTTAGTGAATACATGAACTCCTCAAACTGCGGTAATCACCGGAAAGAATCCCAATTATTTTCACCTTGGGGTATGCGGATCATAACATGTAATAGGTGTCTTCTTCTTCTTAGGTGAACTGGGTGCATCATCATCAATTTTTTGAGAATCTTGTTCAATTCCTTTAGGATGACCCTCAGGATATAAAGGTTCATGAGTCATTCTACCACCTCTGCACATGCCAGAAACTTAGTTGAGCCCTTGCTGGCCAACTGCAAGGAGATATGTTCCTGGTTTCCGAGCGTGAAATCTCTTGTGATGCACTCTCTAGGCCTGGTGTTGGAATTGACGACAAACGAGCAGAATCGGTTACTTCCTAAAGGCAAGGGGGCAGTCCCAATTGAGTTTCTCCAGTGGGCAATGGCAGAGGCGATGGAGTCTCCAGATCATCAACAGCAAGCCCACTGGTACGAGTACTGCTCCCACCTCTCCTCTCCGAATCCAGAGGCGGAAGGGCTGGTGAATTTGCATATTATATAGGTCGTCGACGAGGAGAAGGACAATGAGGAGGAGGGGTGAAGAAGAGGAGAGCTACCAGGGGGTTGCAGATCATTGCACAGGAGGATGCACAAGAGGAGGGCTTCAAGGGGGGTTGGAGATCATTGCATAGGAGGAGCATGCATAAGAGGATGGCTATCAGGGGGTCAGAGATCATCACTCATCCTGCTCAGGTAGACATGAATCTAGCGATTAATGTCGACGATGAGGAGCAGGTGGTTGACAAGGAGCACTTGGAGGCCGATGCAGATCTGACGCTAGTCACCTTGGAGGCCAAGGCTGGCTGCAAGAATGCCCCAATAAGTTTGAGCAGAATGCTGAACACTCCCACTGCCGCCTGGCTCGCCATCTTAAGCGTATCAAAGTAGTTCATTTATTTCTTCTTGCTACTATCGAGGATCCAACATGTGGATGCCCTTTTAACTAAAAACAATATGTTATTTGAATGTGTTTAATCAGTAGTTATATGCTATGTTTAGGATTTCCTATGTTGAGTGTGTTTTGCAGGTTCAGAGAGAGTGCAACATGCAAAACTTACCAAAAATAGTAACTTGCAAAACTTATCGAAAACCGCAGCATGCAAAACTTACCTAAAAGGGATAAAATGGGGATCAAAATTGCAATGTTGACTTCACAAAACTTATGGTATTGGAAGTTTATGATTTTTCCCACTTACTAGTGCACATAAGAGGGCTTCATGCGCAAGGATATCAATTTTTGAGGCTTTTCCAATTTTCTTTGTTTTTTTTCCAAAATGGGGTGTGAGGGAGTCCTGGATTAGGGGGTGTTCAGGTAGCCGGACTATACCTTTAGCCGGACTCCTGGACTATGAAGATACAAGATTGAAGACTTCGTCCCGTGTCCGGATGGGACTTTCCTTGGCGTGGAAGGCAAGCTTGGCGATGCGGATATTCAAGATCTCCTACCATTGTAACCGACTCTGTGTAACCCTAACCCTATCCGGTGTCTATATAAACCGGAGGGTTGTAGTCCGTAGGCAATCAACTCCATATACAACAATCATACCATAGGCTAGCTTCTAGGGTTTAGCCTCCTTGATCTCGTGGTAGATCTACTCTTGTACTACCCATATCATCAATATTAATCAAGCAGGACGTAGGGTTGTACCTCCATCAAGAGGGCCCGAACCTGGGTAAAACATCGTGTTCCCTGCCTCCTGTTACCATCTGGCCTAGACGCACAGTTCGGGACCCCCTACCCGAGATCCACCGGTTTTGACACCGACATTGGTGCTTTCATTGAGAGTTCCTCTGTGTCGTCGCCTTTAGGCCCGATGGCTCCTTTGAGCATCAACAACGCTGCGGTCCAAGGTGAGACTTTGCTCCCCGGACAGATCTTCGTCTTCGGCGGCTTCGCTCTACGGGCCAATTCGCTCGGCCACCTGGAGCATATCGAAAGCTACACCCCTGGCCATCAAGTCAGGTTTGGAATCTTAAACTACATGGCTGACATCCGCGGAGAATTGATCTTCGACGGGCTCGAGCCACGGCCAAGAGCGCCGCACTATCTCGAGGGGCATGATCTAGCTCTGCCCCCGGATAGTGTCCTAGAGGCCGCACACGCATCGGTTTCGACCCCTAACTCAGAGCCTATTGCGCCAATCGAGGATGAGCGGTTGGACGTCACCTCGGGGGCTGCGATCCCGAAAGCGATCGAGCCGAACGCTAGCCCCGCACTCTGCACGACCCGTGACTCTGAGGACGCAGCCTCCTCCCCGGACTCCGAACCCCCCGCGCCCCTGCCAATCGAATCCGATTGGGCGCCGATAATGGAGTTCACTACCGCAGACATCTTTCAGCATTCGCCTTTTGGCGACATCCTGAATTCTCTTAAGTCTCTCTCTTTATCAGGAGAGCCCTGGCCGGACTACGGTCAGCGAGGGTGGGATACGGACGATGAGGAAATTCAAAGCCCACCCACCGCCCAATCTGTAGCCACTGTCGATGATCTAACCGACATGCTTGACTTCATCTCCAAAGACATCGACGGCATGGACGACGATGTAGGAGACGAACAGGAACCAGCACCTGTAGGGCGCTGGAAGGGCACCTCGTCATATGACATATATATGGTGGATACTCCAAAAGATGGAGATGGCGATGGAACAGTGGGGGATGACGCCCCCAAGAAATAGCCAAAGCGCCGGCGTCAGCGGCGCCGCTCTAAATCCGGCCAAACCAAAAACGGTGATTCCGGCACGGGAGATAATACTACCCCGGATAGCGCCGAAGAACACCCACCTCAGCAAGATTCGGCACAGGAAGATGGAGAAGCCAGCCCTCATGAGAGAGCGGCCGACCGAGAGGTCGAGGATGATAACTATACGCCTCCCTTCGAAGACGAGGCAAGCCTCGATGACGATGAATTCATCATACCATCAGACCCCGCCGAACAAGAGCGTTTTAAACGCAGGCTTTTAGCCATGGCAAGCAGCCTCAAGAAAAAGCAGCAACAGCTTACAGCTGCCCAAGATTTGCTAGCTGACAGATGGACTGAAGTCCTTGCGGCCGAAGAGTATGAACTCGAACGCCCCTCCAAGAGTTACCCGAAGCGCAGGCCGCTACCCCGATCAGAGGAGGAAGCACCTACATCACCAGCGCATGACATGGCAGACCAGCCACCTCGCGGCCGCGACAGAGAGGCCTCTCGGCCCTCCACCCAAGCCATGCCCCAACGCCGCTCAACTAAGGCACGGGAAAATGCGCCCGACCTGCGAGACATACTGGAGGATAAGGCAAGACAAACAAGATCAATCTACGGATCGCGCAGGCACCCTACGGCATGTGACAATGATCTTCACTCCGGATACAACAAATCCGGCCGGGCCGAACACAACAGACATAGCTCTTCCGAGCTGCGTCGTGATATAGCCCAGTACAGAGGCGCCGCACACCCGCTATGCTTCACGAATGAAGTAATGGATCATAAAATCCCAGAGGGTTTCAAACCCGTAAACATCGAATCATACGATGGCACAACAGATCCGGCGGTATGGATCGAGGATTATCTCCTTCACATCCACATGGCACGCGGCGATGATCTACACGCCATCATAAACCTCCCGCTCAAACTTAAAGGACCGGCCCGACATTGGCTTAACAGCTTGCCGGCAGACTCAATCGGTTCTTGGGAGGACTTGGAAGCCGCATTCCTCGACAACTTCCAGGGCACTTACGTGCGACCGCCGGATGCCAACGACTTAAGCCACATAATTCAGCAGCCAGAGGAATCGGCCAGACAATTCTGGACACGGTTCCTAACAAAGAAAAACCAGATAGTCGACTGTCCGGACGCAGAGGCCCTAGCAACCTTCAAGCATAACATCCGCGACGAGTGGCTTGCCCAGCACCTGGGACAGGAAAAGCCGAAATCCATGGCAGCCCTCATGACACTCATGACCCGCTTTTGCGCGGGAGAAGACAGCTGGCTAGCTCGCAGTAACAACTTATCAAAGAACTCTGGTAATTCGGATACCAAGGACAAAAGTGGTAGGACACGTCGGAATAAGCAAAAATGCCGCGTTAACAGCGACAGCAATGAAGACACGGCAGTCAATGCCGGATTCAAAGGCTATAAATCCGGTCAGCGGAAAAAGCCATTCAAAAAGCATACTCAGGGCCCGTCCAGTTTGGACCGAATACTCAATCGCTTGTGCCAGATACATGGCACCCCCAAAAGGCCAGCCAATCACACTAACAGGGATTGTTGGGTGTTTAAGCAGGCAGGCAAGTTACGGGCCGAAAACAGAAACAAGGGGCTGCACAGCGACGACGAGGAGCCCAAGCCGCCGAACAACAATGGACAGAAGGGCTTTCCCCCACAAGTGCGGACGGTGAACATGATATACGCAACCCACATTCCCAAGCGGGAGTGGAAGCGTGTGCTACGGGACGTATACGCGATGGAGCCAGTCGCCCCAAAATTCAACCCATGGTCCTCCTGCCCGATCACTTTTGATCGAAGGGACCATCCCACTAGCATCCGTCATGGCGGCTTCGCCGCATTGGTTCTCGACCCAATCATCGACGGATTTCATCTCACAAGAGTCCTCATGGACGGCGGCAGTAGCCTGAACCTGCTTTATCAGGATATAGTGCGGAAAATAGGCATAGATCCCTCAAGGATTAAGCCCACAAGAACAACCTTTAAAGGCGTTATACCAGGTGTAGAAGCCAACTGTACAGGCTCAGTAACACTTGACGTGGTCTTCGGATCCCCGGACAATTTCTGAAGCGAAGAGTTAATCTTCGATATAGTCCCGTTTCGCAGTGGCTATCACGCCCTGCTCGGACGAACCGCATTCGCAAAGTTCAATGCGGTGCCGCACTACGCATATCTCAAGCTCAAGATGTCAGGCCCTCGAGGAGTAATTACGGTCAACGGAAACACCGAACGCTCCCTCCGTACGGAGGAGCATACGGCGGCTCTCGCAGCGGAGGTACAAAATAGCCTTCTCAGGAAATTCTCCAGTCCGGCTATTAAAAAGCCAGACACTGCCAAGCACGCCCGGAGTAACCCACAGCAGGACCGCCTGGCACACTCTGAGCAAGCATAGCAATGCGGCCCCAACCCCAGCTTTCGCGACATAGCGAAACCAGTACCTCACGTACATAACTACTCCCTTGAAATACCATGGGCACAGGGGAAGGAGCACAATAACGGCACACCCAGGATACGGCTTAAAACGTACTAGGGGCTGCCGGATTCTTCTTTTAATTTTTTCTTACTTTCAGGACTCCATACTTCGGACGACCTGTTCGGCAATTCGACTGCCGCACAAACGATACAAGATCCAGGGAGGCAGACAAGCCATGCCGCATTATGGAACTCCCAGGTGGTCTCTGTTACGAGCGGTATACCTGTTTTAAACACAATTTTGCGGCCTGCCCCTGGTTAGGACATACTGAATAGTCCAATATATTTTGCTTACCGCACTATTTGTATCGTTCGGCTTTAATAAAATAGCCTCTCTATAAACAATGCTTAGCTTCTTGTCTATTTTTTGCATTATCTTCTTTTCACATTTATGTTTATTAGACATGATTGCACCCGTACACCATGGTATGGCAAACACGCCAGGGGCTTCAGTACCCCTCATAATGGTGTGAGAAGTCCGTACACTTTCACAAGTGCGGCACCCCGAACTTATAGCACTATATGCATCAGCTCCGAATCATGATTTGGGTCAATAGTTGGGTTTGCCCGGCTCCTATGTTTTGGTGCCTTACGTTTCGCTCTATCGACTAAGGTAGCACTAGGAGAACCACTGCGATTGTGCCCCGGTTCATCTGGGTTAAGCACCTTAGTGGAGAAAGCTAAAACTGACTATCATGATGTGGCAAGAGACCGGTCGCTGTTCGAGAGGTTTTTCGAGTCCCTAAAGGCTTATGCCGCTTCGAGCGAGGAGCTGGCTTTGTCCGGCCAAGGCGTGGATAGTGCCCCGAACTCGGTCTTCCGAACTAGGGGCTTCGCTGAAATTTAAAATTATAGAGTTCTATGGCTAAGTGAGAGTGTTCAAGCATTATAGTCTGATTGCCTGGTTCATTGTGCTGAGCGCCTCCCTCGAAGGACCCAACTATGGGAAAAAAGAGCGCTCAGGTTTATCCCGAACACCCCAGCACTAGTGGCATGGGGGCAGAAGCCGACGACTGGCCATCTCTCAATTTTTTGATAAACGGCCACACAGAAAGTAATATTTTAAATTCAATAAGCATTGCTTAGCGCATATGAACAAGTTTTCAGTGCACAGGATAAACACGAGCGAGTTCATTCAAAAATCACATCCTTGGTACATTCATCCGCCACAAGGCGGGCACCTACAAGAACATCCTTGTAGTAGTTCTCGGGCTTGCGATGCTCCTTCCCTGGCGGCGGCCCGTCCTTCACAAGCTTCTCACCGTCCAGCTTACCCCAGTGCACCTTTGCATGGGCAAGGGCTCGACGGGCACCTTCGATGCAGACGGAGCGCTTGATGACCTCGAGCCTTGGACAGGCCTCCACCAGCCGCCGCACCAGCCCGAAATAGCTCCCAGGCAGGGCCTCTCCGGGCCACAGCTGAACTATGAAGCCCTTCATGGCCTGTTCGGCCGCCTTGTGGAGCTCGACCAGCTGTTTCAGCTGGTCGCTCAAAGGCACAGGGTGTCCGGCCTCAGAATACTGAGACCAGAACACCTTCTCCGTCGAGCTGCCCTCTTCAGCTCGGTAGAATGTGGTGGCGTCGGATACGCTGCGGGGAAGATCTGCGAATGCCCCTGGAGAGCTCCGGATTCGGGTAAGTAACAAGTAGTTTACTTTTATATTTCTGCTTTGCATAAAGAATGCCTTACCCGCTGCTATCTTCCTCATCTCCTCCAACTCTCGGAGGGCCTTTTGGGCTTCGGCCTTGGCAGACTTGGCAGTCTCAAGGGCCATCACGAGCTCGGATGCTTGCGCCTTTGACTCAAGCTCCAAACTCTCATGTTTTTTCATGAGAGCCTGAAGCTCTTGCTGCACCTCGCCGACCTGAGCCCCAAGTCTGTCTCGCTCGGCGCGCTCCGTGGACGTTTTCTTTTCGGCCTCAGACAGCGCCTGCTTAAGGGTCATCACTTCAGTCGTGGCCCCTACAATAAGCAGTACAATCCTGTTATCTTTTTTGCAA
Organism: Triticum dicoccoides; assembly: GCF_002162155.2. NCBI lineage: Eukaryota > Viridiplantae > Streptophyta > Magnoliopsida > Poales > Poaceae > Triticum > Triticum dicoccoides. Next base: position 547,570,798 of record NC_041380.1, on the reverse strand, counting down.
TCACGCCTTTCTATAGGCACCTTTTCTGTAAGGTATTTCTTACCTTCTTTCTCCTCGAGCCGCCGCTTGGCAAGGCCAAGCTCTTGCTCGGTCTGCTCGAAGTCCTGCTTCAGGACACCCACCTCCGCAGTCAGTGCGGCGGTGGATAGCAGCGAAGCTTGCATACGCATATTGACTCTTTTTTTGTTAGACTCCTGCGAAATTTAATAGATCCTCTATTCAGCTTTTCTTTCCGAACGCCAAACAGAGCATCAGGGGCTACTGTCTATGCGGTAATATTTTTACATATTTTCACTTACCTCGAAGCCTGTTAGAAGGCTAGCGCAAGCTTCAGTCAGTCCGCTCTTGGCGGACTGAACCTTTTGGATCACCGTACTCATAATAGTACGGTGCCCCTCGTCGATGGAGGCGCCGTCAAGCACCTCTAGCAGATTGTCCGGCACCTCCGGTTGGACGGAGGCCGCCGGCTCAGAAGGCTTGCTCCTCTTGGAAGGATTTCGCCTACCGCGGTCCGGAACTGTGGAAGATGCCGGCGCGGTGTCTGGCACAAAGCCAGACTTGGAGCCCTGGGGGGCCTTATCCCCTTCACTCCTAGAGTCCGGGAGGTTGCCTTGCGGCTCCTCCGGGACCACCTCGTCCTGCCCCGGAGCTTGTCGCGACGCCACTTCGGCGTCGTCTGCAGTGCGGGGGGAGACAGCGGGCGGAACTGAGTTCACGTCCGATGAGTCCAGGGAGCCGCCCAACGATTCGTCGAATTTGGCCCGCGGCGGACTGCATAATTACATTCGACATTAGGGAAAGCTGTGCAACAAAGGAACATCATGAGTTATTCTGATATCCAAACTTACGATTTCGCCGGACGCTTGGCCCTGTTTGACCACTCCTCTTTGCCCTCTTCGGCGTTGGGGGCGTAGTCCGGCAGAGGGGTCTTCCTTTTCCTAGACCCCTCGGCCTACCCCATTGGGGCGGCCTTCCTCTTCTCTCCTCCCTCCGCTGGGGGGGAGAGTTTTCTTCTTCCTCCTCCACGTTTTCACGGGAAGAGGGCGTCTCGGACTCGTCGGATGACGAGTCCGACACCACCACATTGTGGGCACTCTTTCGAGTCCCCGTGGTCTTCTTCTTCTTGGCCTTCTTCTCCGGCACCACATAAGGCGCCGGAACCAGCAACTTCACTAGTAGAGCTGGGGCTGGGTCTTCGAGCAGCGGAGCCGGACAGTTAATCGGTCCGGATATCGCTCGCCAAGCCTGTCAAAGGTAAGGGAGTTTAGATCCCGCATAGAGTCAAACTATGAAAAAAGCTTAACATCCTGTAAAAGGTGAAGATAGCTTACCTCGCTAGCGTGACGCTGCGAGCTGTATCCGCGGTCCTCGGAAGCGGATGCGGGAGCCTCGGCGCCCTTGAATAGCACCTTCCAGGCATCTTCGTACGTCGTGTCGAAGAGCCTGCTAAGGGTTTGGTGCTGCGCCGGGTCGAACTCCCACAGATTAAAATCCCGTTGTTGGCACGGGAGGATCCGGCGGACGAGCATAACCTGGATTACATTAACAAGCCGGATTGGCTTGTTCACCAGGGACTGGATGCATGTTTGCAATCCGGTCACCTCTTTTGTGTCACCCCATGACAGGCCCGTCTCTTTCCAGGACATAAGCCACGTGGGGGGTCCGGATCGGAACTCGGGGGCTGCAATCCAGTTCGGATCGCGTGGCTCGGTGATGTAAAACCACCCGGATTGCCACCCCTTTAGGTCTCCACAAAAGAGCCCTCGAACCATAGGACGTTGGCCATCTTGCCCGCCATGGCGCCTCCGCACTCCGTCTGGCTGCCACGCACCACCTTGGGCTTGACGTTGAAGGTCTTGAGCCAGAGGCCGAAATGAGGGCGGACGCGGAGGAAAGCCTCGCACACGACGATAAACGCCGAGATGTTGAGGATGAAGTTCGGGGCCAGATCGTGGAAATCCATGCCATAGTAGAACATGAGCCCCCGGACAAATGGGTGGAGTGGAAAACCCAGTCCGGGGAGGAAGTGGGGAAGAAATACTACCCTCTCATGGGGCCTTGGGGTGGGGAGAAGCTGCCCCTTTTCGGGAAGCCGGTGCGCGATATCCTTAGGAAGGTATCCAGCCTTCCTTAGCTTCCTGACTTGGCCCTCCGTAGCGGAGGAGACCATCCACTTGCCTCCCGCTCCGGACATTGCTGGAGAAGGTTGAGGTGGGAAGTGCGGGCTTGGGCGCTGGAGCTCGGGTGCGCAGGAGATGGATAGGCAAAGGAGGAAGAAGGCGTAGGTAAAAAGGTGGATCCTTATCCCCTTATATGGGCGGATGCGGTTGTGCGTCCCCACCAGCCTAGTAAAACTCGCTTGCCTCCCAAGCGCCGTGATAAATGGCGCGGTTGGGTTACCCACGTCCGTATTGATGAGAATCCCATAAGGGGGGTACACGATCTCTGCTTTGACAAGACGTGCCAAGGAAACCGCCTCGCAAAACATGCTGAGGTGGAAAAGTAAAAACGATTCGAGTAAAGGACTTGGCCGTAGTGTGATGACGCACTGCAGAATACGTCAGCAGATTTGATTTGTGTTTATATCATTCTCTCTATGGCAATATATGGAAGCATATTTTGCAGAGCCGGACACTACTCTTGGTGTTTACAATCTTCTATGAAGGACTTGGAGGAGGAACCCGCCTTGCAATGCCGAAGACAATCTGCGCGCCGGACTCGTCCTCATTGAAGCCTAGTTCAGGGGCTACTGAGGGAGTCTTGGATTAGGGGGTGTTCGGGTAGCCGGACTATACCTTCAGCCGGACTCCTGGACTATGAAGATACAAGATTGAAGACTTCGTCCCGTGTCCGGATGGGACTTTCCTTGGCGTGGAAGGCAAGCTTGGCGATGCGGATATTCAAGATCTCCTACCATTGTAACCGACTCTGTGTAACCCTAACCCTATCCGGTGTCTATATAAACCGGAGGGTTGTAGTCCGTAGGCAATCAACTCCATATACAACAATCATACCATAGGCTAGCTTCTAGGGTTTAGCCTCCTTGATCTCGTGGTAGATCTACTCTTGTACTACCCATATCATCAATATTAATCAAGCAGGATGCAGGGTTTTACCTCCATCAAGAGGGCCCGAACCTGCGTAAAACATCGTGTTCCCTGCCTCCTGTTACCATCCGGCCTAGACGCACAGTTCGGGACCCCCTACCCGAGATCCGCCGGTTTTGACACCGGCAGGGTGAAACTTGCAATGTTGTCAATTCATACCAAATGGTTTGGAATTTCAACTTTGGTTGTGCCAAGTGGATGCACCACCAACATTAGAGCATAAAATGATTTTTGTGAATTTTCAGGACCATACTACATCACAATTTTAGGTCAAATTTGAGCAAGTTCTCATAATTCACTAGAAATTTGGTAAATCATTGAAATATAGTAATAGTACTCTAAAATTCATGAAAATTTGTCAGTGTCCTTCCAATGTGGTCTACTTTCTATGCAAAATAGAGAGACCCAATTGTATAACTTATTTCACGAACTTCCTTCACAAAAAAGCCCTTTCTAGCACTTGAAAAATGGAAATAATATTTTTTTATTCCAAAAAATTATCCCTATGGAAAAATTGTTCACAATGGTAACACCCATGGCTTTGCCAAATTTTAACTTGTTATCATGGACTATGCCATGGAAGTAGCTAGGGCCATGGGCATATGCCTTGAAATCCATGCAACTTCATACTAGAGACGCCATTTTTGTGAAGACTTTTTTTTAAACTTGTGGTATTGCAAGTTTATGATTTTTTTTTCCACTTACTAGTGCACTCAAGAGGGCTTCCTGCACAAGGATTTCAATTTTTTGAGGCTTTTTTCATTTTCTTTGATTTTTTTCAAAATGGGTGAAACTTACAATGTTGTCAATTCATACCAAATGGTTTGGAATTTCAACTCTGGATGTGCCAAGTAGACGCACCACCAACATTAGAGCACAAAAGGATTTTTGTCAATTTTCAGGACCAAACTACATCACACTTGTAGTTCAAATTTGAGCAAGTTCTCATGATTCACATGAAATCCGATAAATCATTAAAATGTAGCAATAGTACTCTGAAATTCATGAAACTTGATCACTAGCCTTCCAATGTGGTCTACTTTCTATGAAAAATAAAAATACCCAATTTTATAACTTATTTCAGGAACTTCCTTCACAAAAAAGCCCTCTCTGGAACTTGAAAATGGAAATAATGTTTTTTATTCCAAACAAATTATAATCCCTATGGAAACATTGTTCACAATGGCAACACCCATGGTTGTGCTAAATTTGATTTTTTTTATTTTCTTGAAAATGAAAAATAATAGTAGTGTTGAAGTGAAAAATAATAGTACTATGTTCTAGTTTGTTCAGATTAATTGTGAAAAATTATGCCACATGTAGAAAAAATATTATAGTAAGACCATCCATTCTTACTTTGTGAAAGAGATGATCAAGTATCAGATCATCTCCTTCACAAAGAGGGCATTGATGTTCCTGTTATAATATAAGTATTTTATTGCATCTGGTCCTCTTGGCGATTCAAGATGGCCGGTGAGCCTCTTGTGTGGTGATGTGGGATTAAACCACATCGTTCAGTACGGTGGTGTGTGGAGGGGGAATGCTCAGGGGATGTTAGTGGGCCAAAATTTCAGGTACTCCCATCAGAGTAAAAATGTATGTGGTTTTGTAAAAACCCGTTAAATTCACACTTACTTTTCGAGATGGTTTTACCAATGTTTGATCTAAAATAAATTCAACATAGATTCAAATAGAAAAGGAAAGGACAGAAATAAGATAGAGAAGAGAACTTACCTAGTAGTCCAACACTATGCAACTCAACCCACCTAAGGGGCAACCCCGTCTTCAACCTCGCGCCTAGTGGCACGGGATGATGCGTCCAAGAGCACCTGCTCCTGCTTCGCGCCTTCGAGGTCGTCTTCGTCCCCAAATTTACGCCAAGATACAAGCACATATATATCCATCTCTAGGTATCCAATTATCGTGGAATCTATTTATATTTGTACCATCTCCAACACACCAAATGAGCCCATGGCAAAGAAGATCCTTGCCATGCATAATGCTGCTCCAAGTGTATGACCAGCCTGCTGGATATATGATGTCAGTGCCTTTGAAGTATCTGGCTTTGAGGACTCGGGCACATAGAGAATTTAGAACCATAATGCTTGTTTTGCTAGTAGCGCTTGATTAAAGGCCTCAAAATTTCGGAAGTTGGTACCTCCTTCATGCTTCCTCATGCACATCTTATCCCACACAATAGAGTGCACCTTCTGCTCAAAACTGAAATATCGCAAACCATGTATAAGTAACACATCTCATAATCATGGTCGTCCATTTATGATAAAATCCAAAATTAAACATCATTTGTTCAAGAAAAATCCACTCCACCCGGTCGTAAGCTTTCATCATATCTAATTTGACTGCACATAGTAGCTTCTTTTCTCTTCCTTCTCCTGATGGCATGAACACACTTATACACAACCTACACATTATCCGTGATAAGCCCGCCCGGACTGAAGGAACTCTGCTCTTTAGAACTTAAAATTGGAAGAACCCCTTTTAGCCGCTTCGCAAGTACCTTGATACGTATCCAATGTATCTATAATTTTTGATTGTTCCATGCTGTTATATTCTCAATTTTGGATGTTTTATAGTCATTTTATATCATTTTTGGTACTAACCAATTGACATAGTGCCAGGTGCCAGCTGCTATTTTTTGCATGTTTTTTACATCGCAGAAAATCAATACCAAACGGAGTCCAAATGCGACGGAACTTTACGAATAATTTTTATGGACTAGAAGACACCTAATGGGCCAAGACTGCGCCTGGGGGTCCCCCGAGGAGAGCACAACCCACCAGGGCACGCCAGGAGGCCCAGGCGTGCCCTGGTGGGTTGTGCCCACCTCGGGTGCCCCTCGGACCGCCTCTTTTCTCTATAAATACCCCAATATTCCAGAAACCCTAGAGGAGTCAAGGAAAATCAATTCCAGCCACCGCAGAGTCCAGAACCACCAGATCCAATCTAGACACCATCACGGATGGGGTTCACCACCTCCATTGGTGCCTCTCCAATGATGCATGAGTAGTTCTTTGTAGACCTTCGGGTCCGTAGTTAGTAGCTAGATGGCTTCCTCTCTCTCGTTTGATTCTCAATACAATGGTCTCTTGGAGATCCATATGATGTAACTCTTTTTACGGTGTGTTTGTTGGGATTGGACGAACTTTGAGTTTATGATCAGATCTATCTTTTTTATCCATGAAAGTATTTGAGTTTCTTTGATCTCTTTTATGCATGATTGCTTATAGCCTCGTATTTCTTCTCCGCTATTTGGGTTTTGTTTGGCCAACTTGATCTATTTATCTTTCAATGGGAAGAGGTGCTTCGTAGTGGGTTCGATCTTACGGTGCTTGATCCCAGTGATAGAAGGGGAACCGACACATATGTATCGTTGCTACTAAGGATAAAACGATGGGGTCTATCTCTACATAGATATATCTTGTCTACATCATGTCATCGTTCTTATTGCATTACTCTGTTTCTCCATGAACTTAATACACTAGATGCATGCCGGATAGCGGTCGATGTGTGGAGTAATAGTAGTAGATGCAGGTAGGAGTCGGTCTACTAATCTTGGACGTGATGCCTATGTAATGATCATTGCCTGGATATCGTCATGATTATTTGAAGTTCTATTAATTGCCCAATAGTAATTTGTTTACCCACCATTTGCTATTTTTCTCTAGAGAAGCCACTAGTGAAACCTACGGCCCCCGGGTCTCTTTCTCATATTATTTGCCTTTGCGATCTATTTTATTTGTCTTTTGTTTTCAGATCTACTAAACTAAAAATACAAAAATACCTTGCTGCAATTTATTTTATTTGGCGTTCAATCTATCAATATTTACAACTTTCTCCTGTCCACGTGCCAATTTCTGGCGCCGTTACCCGAAAGGGATTGACAACCCCTTTTACACGTCGGGTTGCGAGTATTTGTTATTTGTGTGCAGGTGTTGTTTACGTTGTGTTGCTTGGTTCTCTTACTGGTTCGATAACCTTGGTTTCACATCTGAGGGAAATACCTACCGCCGTTATGTTGCATCATCCCTTCCTCTTTGGGGAAATACCGATGTAGCTTCAAGCGACATCAAAAGGAATTTCTGGCGTTGTTCCCGGGGAACATCAAGTCAAGATATTCTCCCAACAACTCGCCAAATTCTGGCGCCGTTGTCCGCGAGGATCCTCAATATATACCAGGTTCCTAATCACAAATCTCATCTCCTCACAATTTACATTATTTTCCATTTGCCTCTCGTTTTCCTCTCCCCCACTTCATAAAAAATTGGCATTTTATTCGCCTCTCTTTTTTGTTTGCCATTTTCTTGCCGGATCTGTTTTTTAGTGCAATCTTGTTTTGTAGTCATCATGACTCAAGAGAACACCAAGTTGTGTGATTTCTCAAATACCAACAACAATGATTTTATTAGCACCCCACTTGCTCCTCCCGCCACTAGTGCGGAGTCTTGTGATATTAATACTACTTTGCTGAATCTTGTTATGAAAGATCAATTTTCTGGTACTCTTAATGAGGATGTTGCGTCCCATCTTAATACCTTCTTGGAATTATGTGATATGCAAAAGAAAAAAGATGTGGACAATGATGTTGTGAAGATGAAATTATTTCCGTTTTCTTTGCGTGATTCTGCAAAAAATTGGGTCTCTTCTTTGCCTCGCAATAGTATCGATTCTTGGAATAAGTGCAAAGATGCTTTTATCACTAAGTATTTTTTTTCCCGCAAAAATTATTTCCCTTAGAACCCAGATCATGAATTTCAAGCAACATGAACATGAGCATGTTGCACAATCTTGAGGAAGGATGAAAATGATGCTAAGGAATTTCCCAACTCATGGGTTAAATCTTTGGATGATCATACAAAAAATTTACGTGGGGTTGAATTTTGTTTCTCGTAATCTTTTAGATTCCACCGCGGGTGGTACTTTTATGGAAACTACTTTGGGTGAAGCCACCAAATTTCTTGATAATATCATGGCAAATTATTCACAATGGCATACCGAAAGAGCTCCTACTAGTAAAAAAGTCAATTCGGCTGAGGAAATTTACTCTTTGAGTGAAAAAGTTGATGCTCTTATAAAATTGGTTGCTAGTAAAAGTGCTCCTGTTGATTTTAATGACATGCCTTTGTCTACCTTGATTGAGAAAACTAGTGATGCCGTAGATGTGAATTTTATCTCTCAAAATAATTTCAATAACAATGCTTATAGAAGTAATTTTAATCCTAGGCCTTTTCCTAGTAATTCCTCTAATAATTATGGTAATTCCTATGGAAATAAATCTCATAATAATAGGAACACCTCTGATCTTGAGAATAATATTAAAGAATTTATCAACACGCAAAAAAAATCAACACTACCATAGAAGAAAAGTTGAATAATATTGATGATTTGTCTATAAGTGTTGATAGAATTTCTCATGGTGTGGAAAATCTCAAGATGAAAATTTGTGTGCCTAAGGTTCATGAATCAATTAAATCTCTTTATGTTCCTATGGATTAAAGTAAGAAAATAACCGCTATGCTTAGAGCTAAAAGATTTTTTAGAAAAAGCATTTTCTAGTGATTACTTTCGCAAAAGTGATGAAGATCTTAAAATGATTGGTCTTTCTTATACTGATTCCTTGTTTAGTAAAATTAAGGTTGATGAAAAAGGGACTAGAGAAGAGTCAACTTTAGTTAGAACGCGTCCCGATGATTCGGAGGGTGAAAATCTTGTTGAGAAAATTAATAAAAGTGGGTTTGAAGAGGTCAAAACTTTAGCTAGTGACGTGCCCACTCTTTTGGATTACAAAGACTTTGATTATGATAGTTTCTCTTTGATTGATTGTATTTCTTTGTTGCAATCCATGATAAATTAACCCCATGCTTATGAAAAAATAAAGCTTTTACTAAACATATTGTTGATGCTATGATGAAAGCTCTTGAAGAAAAGTTGGAATTAGAAGTTTTAATTCCTAGAAAAATGCATGATGAATGGGAACCTACTATCAAAATCAAGATTAAAAATTATGAGTGCTTTGCTTTGTGTGACTTGGGTGCTAGTGTTTCTACTATTCCGAAATCTTTATGTGATGTGCTTGGTCTTACCGATATTGGATCATGTTCTTTAAATTTGCACTTGACGTATTCTACTATTAAAAAGCCTATGGGAATAATTAATGATGTTCTTATTCTTGCAAATAGTAATTATGTGCCCATAGATTTTATTATTATTGATATTTATTACAATCCATCTTGTCCAATTATTCTTGGTAGACCATTTTTACGCACTATCGGTGTCATGATTGATATGAAAGAAGGCAATATTAACTTCCAATTTCCTTTGAGGAAGGGTATGGAACACTTCCCTAGAAGAAGAATTAGGCCACCATATGAATCAATCATGAGGGCATCTTATGGATCTCGAAACAAAGATGACAAAACTTAGATCCTTGCTTTATGCCTAGCTAAGGGCGTAAAACTATAGCGCTTGTTGGGAGGCAACCCAATGAATAAAATTTATTTTTTCTTTTTGCTTCTTGTTTTTGAGTGTTAGGACAATTATGCTACTATTATGATTGTGATTTTTATGGTTTAATTAGTGTTTGTGCTAAGTAAAGCCTTTAGGATCTTCTTGTGTGATAGTTGTTTGATCTTGCTGAAAAAACAGAAACTTTTGCGCTCGTGAAAATAATTCTCATTTTTAACAAGAGAGCGATAAAATACCCATTACTTTTGCAATAGATAATATACAAATTGCTCAGGCCGTCCTAATGTTTTAGAAATTTTGGAGTTACAGAAGTATTCGAAATAGTCAGATTACTACAGACTATTCTATTTTAGACAGATTCTGGTTTCTTTGTGTTGTGTGCTTATTTTAATGGCTCTATGGTTTTCTTTGATGAGTTTTTGTCATAGAAAAGTTGAAATACAGTAGATATAATGCAAAAACAAAATATGAATTGGTTTGATATAGTACTTATAGTAGCGACTTATTTTCTTATACTAACGGATCTCGCGAAGGTTTTGTAGAGTTTTATGTGATTGAAGTTTTCAAGTTTTGGGTTATTTTACGATGGATGAAGGAATAAGGAGTAAGAAGAGCCTAAGCTTGGGGATGCCCCGGCATCCCAAGCTATTATTCAAAAGAGAGCAAGCAACTAAGCTTGGGGGTGCCCCCGAGTGGCATCCCCTCTTTCTTCTAACAACCATCGGCATTTTACTCGAAGCTATATTTTTATTCGTCACATACTATGTGTTTTGCTTAGAGTGTCTTGTATGATATGAGTCTTTGCCTATTTTATTTTGTGTTTTAAGTCTTGATTCCTTGCTGGACACACCTATTTGAGAGAGCCAAAATTATGTCATGACTTGTTAGAATTGCTCTCTATGCTTCACTTAATTTTTTTATGAGCTGCGGATTTGCTCTAGTGCTTCACTTATATCTTTTTGAGCACGGTGTGATTTAGTATTTTTGAAGAAATGCTCTCTTGCTTAACTTAGATTTATCTGAGAGTTAGTAAAATTTTCAAGAAATTCTCTCTTTCTTCACTTAAATTAATTTGACAGAAAGAAAAATTACGCTCATGATCTTCACTTATATTTGTTTGAGCTTTTCAAAAGCAACACATGAAAATTAGCCCCAAAGTGATAGATAGCCAAGAAGGATATAATAAAAACTTTCATGAAGATCATTGGACAAAATAAACTTGATTCTTAGTAATAGTTTTGAGATATGATGATGTGATATGTGAGTTATGTTGATGTGTAATTATGCTTTAGTAAGAATATTGGTGTTAAGGTTTGTGATTCCCTATGCAAGCACGAAAGTCAATAATTATGCAATGAAATTATATCCTACTTGTGGTGCATTATTCGATGTTAATTATGCTTAATGCTCGCTTATGAGATTATTCATTTCTTGGTTGGTCGCTTCTCAATCTTTTACTAGCCTTCATTTTGCACTAAGTATGATCACTACTTGTGCATCCAAAAACCTTTAAACCAGTTTTGCCACATGAGCCCACTATATCTACCTATATGTGGTATTCTTTCGCCGTTCTAAGCAAATTTGTATGTGCCATCTCTAATTTTCAAAATAAACTCTTTTGTGTGTTTGTTTCGCTCGCGGAGCGGTGAGGGGCGGCAAATATTTTCCATGCTAGATGTGTTATTCTCACGATGAGTGTTTATTCACTTGTCATTGCGCGAGAGTAAGGCAAAGGTATTAGGGATGCCCAATCCTGAAATGAAAAATAAATTTACTTTATGTTGTCAAATAATAAATTCATTGGAAGTGTTGGTATGGAGGGCAACCGTGGATACTGCTAGCCATGGAAAGTGAAAGTATGGTGGAAAAAGGAATAAACTTTTTTTCCTGTTTGGGAACCCCCTATGATATATCTAGCATGGAAAGTGTTGGGAACTCTAAGTCGTTTTCGTTGGTGGGAAGGACACACCTCCGAAAATGTTTTTATCTATAATTTTTTCGCTTTGAGCTCTGGCATCTCTACAAATCCCTACTTCCCTCTGCGAAGGGCCTTTCTTTACTTTATGCAATTGTTATTTTGAATTTAAGTCTCCATCTTCTCTTACAAAAGCACCAACTAGGAGGCACTATGATCGTACTTGAGCATTGGGTGTAGTTAATATGCGAGTGTGTTTCATGAATGGATCGATGATTGAGCATGATGGGCTAGGGATAACTTATTTTAGCGTTGATATTTTGGAAGACATGGTTGCTTGTTGATATGCTCGAGCATTTAAGTTATCATGTCAAAACTAGACTATTGCTTTGAACAACATAAAAGTCCAAATGTCCATGCTATAAAGAAAATAATATGATATGACATATTAGGTAGCATTCCACATCAAAAAATCTGTTTTTATCACTTACCTACTTGAGGACGAGTAGGAGTTAAGCCTGGGGATGCTGATACGTCTCCAACGTATCTATAATTTTTTATTGTTCCATGCTGTTATATTATCAATCTTGGATGTTTTATAATCATTTTATAGTCATTTTTTATCATTTTTTGGTACTAACCTATTAACATAGTGCCAAGTGCCAGTTGCTCTTTTTTGCATGTTGTTTACATCGCAGAAAATCAATACCAAATGGATTCCAAATGCCACAAAACTTTTCGGAGATTTTTTATGGACCTGAAGACACCTAATGGGCCAAGGCTACACCTGGGGGGTGCTCCGAGGAGAGCACAACCCACCAGGGCACGCCAGGAGGCCCAGGCGCGCCCTTGTGGGTTGTGCCCACCTTGGGTGCCCCCCGGACTGCCTCTTTGTTCTATAAATACCCTAATATTCCAGAAACCCTAGAGGAGTCAACGAAAATCAATTCCAGCCACCGCGGAGTCCAGAACCACCAGATCCAATCTAGACACCACCACGGATGGGGTTCACCACCTCCATTGGTGCCTCTCCGATGATGCGTGAGTAGTTCTTTGTAGACCTTAAGGTCCGTAGTTAGTAGCTAGATGGCTTCCTCTCTCTCGTTTAATTGTCAATACAATGGTCTCTTGGAGATCCATATGATGTAACTCTTTTTGCGGTGTGTTTGTTGGGATCGAAGGAACTTTGAGTTTATGATTAGATCTATCTTTTTATATCCATGAAAGTATTTGAGTTTCTTTGATCTCTTTTATGCATGATTGCTTATAGCCTCGTATTTCTTCTCCAATATTTGGGTTTTGTTTGGCCAACTTGATCTATTTATCTTTCAATGGGAAGAGGTGCTTTGTAGTGGGTTCGATCTTACAGTGCTTGATCCCAGTGACAGAAGGGGAACCGACACGTACGTATCGTTGCTACTAAGGATAAAACGAGAGTCTATCTCTACATAGATAGATCTTGTCTACATCATGTCATCGTTCTTATTGCATTACTCCATTTCTCCATGAACTTAATACACTAGATGCATGTTGGATAACGGTCGATGTATGGAGTAATAATAGTAGATGCGGGCAGGAGTCGGTCTACTAATCTTGGACGTGATGCCTATGTAATGATCATTGCCTGGATATCATTATGATTATTTGAATTTCTATCAATTGTCCAACAGTAATTTGTTTACCCACCGTTTGCTATTTTTCTCGAGAGAAGCCGCTAGTGAAACCTACGGCCCCCGGGTCTCTTTCTCATATTATTTGCCTTTGCGATCTATTTTATTTGCCTTTTATTTTCTACAGTTTATTTTATTTGACGTTCGATCTATCAAACTAAAAACAAAAATATCTTGCTACAGTTTATTTTATTTGACGTTCGATCTATCAATATTTACAACTTTCTCCCGTCCACGTATCAATTTCTGGCGCCGTTACCCGAAAGGGATTGACAACCCCTTTTGCACGTCGGGTTGCGAGTATCTGTTATTTGTGTGTAGGTGTGTTTATGTTGTGTTGCTTGGTTCTCCTACTGGTTCGATAACCTTGGTTTCACATCTGAGGAAAATACCTACCGCTGTTGTGCTGCATCATCCCTTCCTCTTTGGGGAAATACCGACGTAGCTTCAAGCGACATCATACCTTCGCAACGATCTTATAAACACATTACATGAACTGATAGCTGAAACAATGAAATGAGCCCCTGGTTTTTGACTTTAGGAGTAAGCACAAGAACAATGTCATTAAAACCATCAGGAACAACACCTCATAATAAAAATGCATGGATCACCTTGCAAACCTCAGCCTCCACCAACGACCAGTGCGGATGGTAGAATAAGGCCGGGACGCTGTCCGGGCCGGGACGACCAGTGCTGAAGGTTTGCTACATACATCACACCAAAGCCCTTATACATAAAACAAGATAGAAAACTTCAAACAAAAAATCTATAGGAGAAAAGATAAAAACAAAAATAATTAAAGCAAACTAGAAAAAAAATATCAAAGAAGAAACATCGAAACCGGATAAAAAACAAAACAAATACCCTAAAACAGGACAAAAACGTACAAGACCGGAACTGGGAAAACCAGCAGCAAATTTAGAAAACTCTCCCGGCTTGCAGTAGGCGCGGTACAGCATTTTCGGCTGTCTGGCCCAAATGATAGCAAACTCCTATTTGACGCTTGATGCGTAAAACTGCTGAGCATTCGCATAGGAGATCCTCGACCCTGAGACTTGGCCCGGGCCACTTTCCCACAGCGAGGCAGCCGGGTTCTCGAAACCTTTACCTAAAGCGGTTTTTTGTTTTTATATACCGGTATTCCAGTTTTTTTTCTTGGTCACCTTTTTCTGTTTCTTTTTTTGGTTTCGTTTTCTGTTTCTATTTATTTTTTTTCCTTTTGTATTTTCAAGTTTGTTTTCGATTTTTTTTCCTTTTTAAGAAAAATCACAAACTACAAAAAAGCAACATATTTAAAATTTGTTCATCTTTTACACAAAATGTTCGAATATTCTAAAAAAATCACGTTTTAAAATATTCTTCGCATTTTTATGAATTTTTTTGGATTTTTAATATTTGTTCATGTTTTCCAAAATAATCGAAGTCTTTCAATTTTTTGTTCATATTTTTAAATAAATGTTCCGATTTTTTTTCATTTTTTCCAAATAATTTGAAGTTTCATAATATTTTCTGTATTTTTAATAGAAAATCGCAATTTCATAAAACTTTCATAATTTGAAAATTTGTTTGTGCTTTAGAAAAAACTTAATTTTCAAAATTTGTTCATGTTTTAAAAAATTGATCGTAATTTCAAAAAAAAATTCTCATTTTCTTAAATTGGTTCAGAATTTCAAAATGTGTTCCAATTTCCCAAGTTTTTCGTTTTGTAAAGATTGTTTGTGTTCGAAAATTGTTCTGAATTTGAATTATGTTTCATTTTAAGAAAATTTGTAGTCTTAAAATTTATTCATATTTTCCAAAATCATCCATGATTTAGAAAATAATCTTGTTTTTTCATAATTTGTTGCAATGTTTCAAGATTGTTCGTATTTTCAATATTTTGTTCAAATTATTCAAAAAAAAATCATGTTTCAAAGAACATGGTCCAAATTTCAATAAACATTCAAATCTATGGCCGCTTATAGTTCTTAAGACTAGGCTAATGAGTGTGAGAACTAGATGTCCCATGTTCGACCCCCAGCGATCACACTAACTTTTGGAATTTGTAGTGTGCTCAAGTTGTCGTGCCTGCCCAGTTTGCTGTCTGTGTGTGCGTCGGGTTGCTATTCGCCACAAAACACGGCAGATAGGAGCTCACTGAATGATATACATAGGGACACTACGAGCAAAACGATATTGCTCGTTTACCTGCAGATGGCAACTAGGGCGACCCATTACCTTTACGACTAACGGGTGATTTGGACAGATAGTTTCAGCAAACTTTAATACATAGTAATTCAACATGTATGTCCGGTTCTAGGAACCTTCCATTGGTTTTTGGTTTTTGGAAGGTTCCATAAATTTGTTTCTATTCTTTCTTCATGTGTTTTGTCTACCGGTTTTGTTCCTTGTGTCGGCTATTTGCCTTCTTTTATTTCATTTTACTTCTCATTTTTATTTTATTTTTTTATTTTTTGAATTTTTTAGCATGGGAACGATTGTTTTGAAATTCATGACATTTTCAAACCTTTCACCATCTTTTCAGGTCATGAGCATTTTTACATTTTTGCACACTTTTAAAATGATAGTTTTTTTAAAAAAATTGTTAGGATGAAATCCATGAACATTTATGAATTCCTGAACCTTTTCTTATTCAGCAAAAAAAAATTGTTTATTAAATTAGTGAATATTTTTACCGATTTTTATTAAAAAATACAATTGAGAAGTGCTTTCAAATTCATGAATATTTTTTTCCAAATTTGTGAACAGTTTTTCAATTCACGAACATTTTTTATTTTCACAAAAGCAAATTAAAACTAAAAAACCGGTAGCTGTTTTCGCGAGCCAGCAATAAAGAGCGAGAGAGAGAAAATAACGAGCGGGCCAAACGAGTGGAACAGCAAGCTGCCCACCAAGGAACGACGTGGGTGACTGGCTCGTATAGCTCGCAACGAGCGCTATATGGCATCGCCCACTTTGTTGTGCTCGTGTGGAGCTAGCGTGAGGCTTGCTTACAGGTCGACGGACAAGCTGCAGAACGTTGCCTCAGGTTGACAGGTAGGATGGCACCTGAGATTTGTTTGTTAAAAAAATAATAAAGCAGCCCTTACAGGTAGATGAAGAAGCTATTAGCATGGAACGAGAAGAAAATATTGTGTAGAGGGATCCATCACGGACCGGGATATATCGTAGGTAAATCGAATCGGTGGGTCACTGAAAGGAGAAGAAGAGCTCGATGATTATTCTTTTTCTGGACATTCGACTCATGTATCCCACCGAACTACCATTTGACAAATTTTGCCTATAAACTACCAGGTTGGTCCTTATTTTTTCCTAAAAACTACCAGTTTAAGTTAATGACTGATTGGACCAAATTAAACCCAATTATGACAGCGCTGGCCCACTGGTTAGGTCCGCATGGCACCACAATGTGAACTCTGTTTGGTTAACTGTTAAGTTCTACAACCCTAAAAAAACTGTTAAGTTCTGTGTTATGACATGTGGACCCAAGTGTCTGTCTCAGTAAATTCCAAGTCCCGATGACCAACCCCGTCACGGCCTTGCAGTCGCAAACCGCTGTTGGTAGGGCCCCATCATGCCTTCCTCTGGTCGTTCCCCTCCTATCCTCCAACTCTCCTATCTCCCGTCTTAGCCGCCAGCCACCGTCGTGCCGTCCAGCTGGCTTGTTATACTAGGACCATCGGGGCATCCGTGCTACATGCGACGCGAGATGAGAGGTGCTGGAACTCCAGCGGGCGTGCTGCAACAAGCTTCTCCGGTGCCAGCGGCAACATGGACCAAAGCTGCAACCGGGAGCCGGCTTGAACCAGCAAGTTTGTAGTGTTGGAAACGGCGAGTCGTGGTGCTGGGAGCTGCAATTCGTGTTGTTGGAACCATGCATCACAAATGTTGGAACCGAGCCGGCGAGTCGACGGAACTAGCATCAATTTTTGCTGCAACCATCCAGTGAAGGAGCTGGAACGACAGCAGACGGTGCTGCTGACGGTAGGGAGCTACAATTTTTTTTTTGCTGGGACTGGCTTCTGTCGGAGCTGCAACCGGCGTTTTGTTTTGCTGGAACCTACTTCCATCGAAGCTGCGATCGGCATTTTTTTCCTGGAATTCTCATCGGTGAAAGCGTAGAAAGACCGTAACTCCCTACATTAGATGCTACAACCATTTTGGTAGAAGCTGGAACTATTTTGCATAGATGCTATAACCACTTTGGCAGAAGCTGGAACCATTTTGCACAGATGCTACAACCACGAGATAAATTTGCTGGAGCCGGTTACAGAACGATACAACGACGACATGAGATGTTGGTACCATTGTGTTGGATGCTATGATCGGCTGCGGGGTGCTACAACCATGGCTGCGAGGGGAAGCACATGGTACTGGAGCGGGGAGACAGTCAGCTGCTAGCTATGGCGATGGTCGGATTTGGGTATGCTGCAACCATGAACAGGGAGCAGCGGCGAGCTACGCGAGGTGAGTTTGTTGCAAGGGGCATAGCCGTCGTGTTGACTTGACGGCATGTTCGACCGGCGGCGAGGGCGGCCAACAGATACTAGATGGTGACGACATCAAGCTATTTCGCAGCACGGTCAGTGGCGCTCGTCCATGGCGGGGTCAGCGGCGCTCGATTCGTTATGCTCTCGTCCGTTCGTGCTCGCATGATCCGGGGACGAACTTGTTCCTGGATGGAAAGCGAAGCCTTAATCCGTGACTAGGAATCGTTGTATCTTGCAGCTAGGTTGAGACAATCCAAAAGTTTGGGCCGGCCGACGGGCACCTAGTGCTTGACAAACCCTTTCTGCCCGCGTAATTATACTACTACCCCCAGTTCATATTACTTGTCTCAAATTTGTCTAGACACGTAGATACATCCGTATCTGAATAAATTTAAGACAAGTAATGTGGATCCGAGGGAGTATGCAAATTGTAGTGTAGTATTGTTGTATCTAGGCCCCCTCGATCATAGAACTAAAAATGACCAAAAATGATTTGTTGTATTGTAAAAGGACTCAAATTTGCTGCATCGGGTCAAAAGTCAACACGTTGTAAATTCAGTTTACACAAACTGCGAACAATTGTGAAGTCATATAATCCACTAAGTACAACGCTCAAACTATCTTCTAACCCACAAGTCTAGAGAAAAGCATGGCAGCAAATAAAATCCTAGTCCCTCTGTTCCCTATTACAAGATGTTCTAACTATTTTCTGAATTGGATGCATATAGACGCGTATTAGTGTGTTTATTCACTTATTTCGATATGTATGTAGTTTATATTAAAATATCCTAAATATATTATAATTCAAAATGGAGAAAGTATTAGTTTACGAGACCAACTAGGGGCAATCTGGCCCCGAGAAGTGCCACACAGACGACACTTGGTAGTCGAAATGTGCACGACACTACTCCAGGGACCATCCATTGGCAAGCCTGGACAGTCCTAGGCCCTTGGATTAGCTATCGTGCATGTATCGTTCAGCAAAAGATTGTCCATGAAGTAGTTCCATCTGGCCCCTTATCTCCTCAAGGATGCTAGTCACGTGTGAAACAAGCATGTAAAAAGATAATACATTGTAACTTTTTTTTGAGGAAAAGCCATCATGGCTAGCTTTATTAACTTAAAAATCGAATACATCGCTTACTACTTGGCTAATTAAGAAATCAGGAGGCTAATTAGACCAACTATCATCACACTTATTATAAAACCTGAACTTATTAGCTAGCTCATGTGCTGCAATTTGCATCATGAAAACAAAGCTTGAAAGTGATCTTTCCTATTAACGTTGCCAAATCCATTCCGCAAAGATCGCCACTGCTGCATCCCACCATTGGTTATGTCCTTGACAATAATTCACCACATTAAGAGAATCAGACTCCGCTTCAATCCTACTGAAACCCATAGCATTTGCGAAGGCTAGCCCGTCATGCATAGCCATTGCTTCTACTGTCGTCACCTCCGCTGCATTCTGAATGAATCTGCACTGCGTTGCTATAAAGCGACCCTTATCATCTCTCAAAACAGCCCCTGTTGCGCCCGTACCTTCATCAGAATGGTACGAGGCGTCAACATTCAGCTTAGTAAAGTTCAGTTTAGGTCTAATCCACTTATACCTTCCACTTACTGCCTTCCGGATTGATCCTTGATAATTTGCAACAATAGCCAGTACTGAGCTCGGCCATCGGAAAGGGGACGGGCAAGAATCATGGTGAGTATGTCGTCGACTAACCATCAAATGTACCAAGAACCTGCTGCAATGACCTCTTTGCAGCTTATGCTTGGCATAAGTTCCAATGGCGAATCTTGTTCTGTCAACAGAAACTCCAATATCGCCGACCCCGGCCTGTCAACCTATAGAGCAATGTTTACACGCTCCAGCTGCCCCAGATTCATCCATAGGTTATTCGCCAACACACACTGAAATAGGAGATGTCGTATATCTTCTGGCCCTTGGCGACATATTGGACACTCTCCACTTACAGGAATATGCTTATTAGCAAGTATCGATTTCAGAGGAACTATACCACGTAATGCATGCAAGCAAAATATCTGAATCTTCCTCGGTACTTGCAACTTCCAAAGTTGATTTCAAATTTCAGGTTTTAAGGTACTACTCGACGTGTTATTCTCTTGAGTCTGCCCCTGTACTTGTGCAACCATTCTACCTCATATGCAGTTTTTACAGAGAAAACACCATTGACATTGTGACTTAAAAATATTGAGAAATCATATGAATACATCAATATTAGAACATAACTGCAATATCTTAGCAACAAAACTTGGAAGAGAAGATGGCACATGATACAAAATACCCACACATGATTAGTACAATCGCCCCTAGGTTTTTCAATAATTCATAACGGCCCAGATCTTTGCTCTAAAAAAAGCGTCCAGTTAGATATACAATAGACACAAAAGCAGTGGCATGCAATATTCCCTAATTATAGACAGTTAAAAGTAAATCGTCAAATATGCTGTTAACCTCCCCTTACTTTACTCCATATATGCTACTATAACTCGGATTGCACATGGCATGGTGAAGAAATGACTATGTGTTCACCTATCATTGCGCTCCAGTGTGAACGAGGAGTTTCTTCTTCTTTATCTATGCCAGTGTGCCGAAACTACCAGAAATATTAGTTGTTTTAACTAACAGTTTGAAATTGAGCGGTGCCAGTGGTGGCGCTGAACCTCGAAGTCGAGTTCTTGCTAGAGCCAAACCACCACTAGAGCATCTCCAACAAGCGCGCTAGTTTGACGCGCGCGGGAAAAGATTCCGGTTTGGCGCGCGCAAGCCCGGTTGGCGCGCTCCAGCAAGCGCACCAAAGTCCGACGCGCCAAAAAAATTTGCACACGCACGGAAAAGCGGCAACGCGCGCGATAGTTTTGGCGCACGGCGTCTAGCGTGCTCTATAAAAACCAGCAAGCAAGCGCGCACCAACCGCCACTCCATCGTCTCCCTCTTCCCCGCCTTGCCCTTCTTCCTCGCCTCCAACGCCC
>NC_041380.1:547548495-547549906 GCF_002162155.2 Triticum dicoccoides | reverse complement strand
GACATGCCGCCACGCGCCCGGAGCAGCTCTGGCTACCGTGACGTGCGCGCCCGCCCTTCCGACGTGTATTACGCGAAGATCCGCTCTGGTAATACACGCCTCGGTCTCGGAACGTTTGAGATCGCCCACGAGGCCGCCTGCGCGTACGACGCGGAGGTGTGGTGCCTCTCGAGACCACGGTCGTAGATGAATTTCTCGGACGTGCAGGCGCCCCAGCAAGCGCAAAGACCTCGCGCCTCCGCCACGGCTAATCACCAGCGAGGACCGCTGCATCCAGTGGAGGTGGGACCGCCGCCTCCTCATTGCCGAGGTGGATGAGCATGCCATGGTGGCGTGGCGCGAGTGCTTCCCGGAGGATGTCGCCATCGAGAACGAGTTCTGGGCGCAAAGGGCGCAACGAGCCGCGGATCGAGCAGACAGGCGTGCGTGGAAGGCACCGGCGATAGCGCAGTGCGAACTGTGATCTGCGTCGACCTTTAACGATAGTGATCCTCGATTGGAAGACACGTTTCCGTCGTCGGACTACAAAATCGAGTAGTTAGTTTATCGTCGAGATAATCTACTATATTTGCATCGTAGTATCGTTTTTATCTATTTTTATTTGCATCGTATAGACTAGCTTGTGGTGTTGCGCTTGAACTATGTTATTTGAATTTTATCTATTTGTTGTTTCATATTGTTTGTATGTGTTGTATCGTAGTACGGGTTGCTCGCGCATGCTGGATTTTGCAGCGCCTGCTGGAGCTATAGCGCGGCGCCTTATTTTTGCAGTGCCTGTTGTAGCAAGCGCCCTGCTGCGCGTTAAAAAATTAGCGCACCGTGCATGTGCGCCTGTTGGAGATACTCTTAGGCACATCCATGCTAAGGAACCCGCACTCCCACCGACCCCACCAAGAACACACAGCAACTTCATAGGCCACGAGCATGATTTAGGAGCTAGCTTTACTTGGCACTCCTGGGCTCCGTTGCGTTATAAATTCTTCAGCTGGTTGATCCTCAAGACCGGTTTTAGACCTCTGATCGGTTGGCGTGCCGTGGTTTGTCTCATCAGGAGACATGTCACTTGTGCAACCAGGAGCAGGAGTCCATCGAACATCTTCTCATCACGTGTGTTTTTGCCCGCTCGGTGTGTTTCCAGGTGCTCTCAGCCTTGGGTCAGGAGGACCGGTCTCCAGGGCTGGACGATCGGTTGTTACATTGGTGCACGGCGCTTGCTTCGGGCCAACGGAACAGGAAGAACCTCAACACCCTCGCGATGCTAGTCCTTTGGGAGATGTGGAAGCACTAGAAGGCGGTCATTTTCGATAACGCCTCTCCATCGCTGCAAGATGTTCTACGGCTCATCGTGAACGTGGGGAAGGAATGGGTTCTTGCAAGGTTCTTTCATGCAGGGTTATTCTGCACACAAAAA
>NC_041380.1:547533919-547548033 GCF_002162155.2 Triticum dicoccoides | reverse complement strand
CGACGAGTCTCCGCTCCCATTGGTGTGAACCGTCAACTCATCCTCTCCTAGTGCATGTTCAACTCATGTGCTGCTTGCTTTGTGTATTTGATCATGAGCAGACCATTTAGCGTGTGAGCTAGCTAAATAGCACAATTTTCTACAAGTTTACCTTGATGTCTACTTCGTGGAAGTGTATTGAACAAGTTAATTAAGCAACCAAGATAGTGCCAGAGGTGCAAATGAATGTTTTATTTAATTACAACAAACTGCAAACTTCCATTTTAGATAGCGGCGATTCACATAACAGAACGCCATGCGACACCTTATTACTAGACAAAACATCAAAGGCTCGTCTAGCTCACCAAGTAAAGACGCAGGGGTTAAATCGGACAACAAGATCGCAGAGACAACATTCTGCACCTCAAACTAATATATACACTACCCCGATTGCGTATGCTTGATATGACCAAGAAAAACCTCTTAACCAACGTGCACATGGTACATTCTTGTTTATTTTGCATGCAAAGAAAAAGGTTGCCGGTTCACCAAGTCTTCCATGCATACAAAACCTATGTCTCATGTAGCTCCTACGAGGTACTCCCTCCGTTCTGAAATATAAATCTTCTTAGAGATCCCAACAAGTGACTACATACGGAGCAAATTGAGTGAATCTACACTCTAAAATATGTCTACATATATTCGTATGTTCTAATCTATTTGAAATATCTAAAAAGACTTATATTTAGGAACGGAGGGGGTACAACTCATAGCAATTAATTGAACCGAAAGTTATAGGCACAACTATTGGCCTCCAAGAAGGTTGGTAATGCTCAGTATGGTTTCTCCCAATTTAGCCTGATTGATGCTATCGCCTGCCAAGCGAGACATGAAGAAGGCCGGCCAATCAATCTCAAATGGGATAGGCGTCGTGCACTCGTCGCAAAACTTGTCGATGACCTCCTCCACTGTCCCGGTTTGAAGGTTAGCAACATATACACACTGTTTGAAGTAGGGGCTTGCCTTGATAAGCAATACACCGCTCCTCTCCCCTGCCCACATGTAATGCACTATCTTGGTATGATTCTGCTCCGGTCGTTCTAGCTTGATCATCTTAGTGTGGCGCCAGTCTCTGGTGCAACCTCTGCTCTTTTTGTCACCTCGACATGTCCATATCTGCGCTCTTAGGCATTTTTTATGTAATGCAAGCAGTGATAGCACTCCGTTGGTGACGCTTAGCCGTGGTACGTCCCTAAAGTTGCGGCCGAGGCTGCCAAGTGTGAGCGAGAGCTTCGTCAAGGTGGCATGGCCCGTCTCAACGCTCGCGTCCAGCGTGTAGAAGTTTGAATTGTCCCTGAAGAGCCAGTGCGCCGCTCCTTGGCACACGACCGCGTTGACCTGTGAAGGCGCCAGCTGAATGCCGTGCTCTGAAGGGTCGAAGCAGTTTTCAGGCGCCCTCCAGCTCGACCCATCCGACGAGAACATGGAGATACTGTACTGCTGGTCATCGTTGTCGAAGCCAATTATTAACACTTTGGAGAAGGCCGAGCAGGTTGATAACACCGTTATTGTTGTTGTTGTTGTTGTTGTTTGGAGCAACAGTCTACACCGGTTAGAATAGCACAACCTTTGGTCCTGAAAAGCCTGTCATACTTGAGCGTGGGCAGCACGCGGCTTGTGCCACTGAGCGGGTCGCACATGGCCAGGTTGAATTCCTTGTATGCGTCCCGACGGTGATGGCCGGCGAGGAGATGCACGAGAAGAAAGCCGCGGCGCGAGGCGAGTGGCAATTCCCGTATGTCGCCGGCGTCGGCGAAGCTCGCGATGGGGCTGCGAGGCCGAAAGGGCGACGAGGGCGCCGGAATAAAGGACGGCACATGCCTAATTTTGTAGCTCCGTGGACCAGCTGATCGATATTCCTCGGCGAAGAAGCCGAGGAGGGAGGAGGGATGGTGCGTGTCCTCTGGCCAGCGGCGGCGGAGGAAGGATGGTTGTGCTACGAGGAACCACCAGCGCTTGCACGTCGCCGCGCAGCGGAACAGGTGCGGGGCATCCGGCATGCGTACCAGGATTTCCAGGACCACGTCGTCCGGCAGCGTCTCCATGGATCTTCCTTGGGGCCGGCCGGCGGGTTGGCACTTGTTGCGAGAGCTCTCTACGTACGATTGAAGGCCAATTTGATTGCTATACGGATGATATATACATTCGCCTACAGTTTTACGTGAGTGCTCTATATGTTTCTCCTTTCTCGATGCAACTTCTATTTATTTGGAATTCACGTACTGTTAACGTCCGAATCGTGTTGAGAGTCCGAGTCCGAGAGTTTTCCTGGACCTAGAGTGCCGTGCGTATTACTCATCTTTGCTTCAGATTTTGTTTGTACTAGTACAAAAGAATTTGCCTGGTTACTATTGTCTTCGGATGCAGAGACCGGACACTTACTGGTAATGAAAGCAAACACCATTGTATGTTTGTAACTAAACACATGGAAGACCAATTTTTATTTAAGAGACAAAAAATGTTTTTAGTTCCTTCTGTTTACCCGCAGCACCCCTCCCATCCTTCAGTTGTTGATGCTGCGGATATGTTCGCTAGATCATGGATCTCACCGGTGGTGGGGTGGCACAGTGGGTGGCGACACGCGGCCGCACAGCCGATGGTTGCTGTGGTGGTGGCGGGGCAGCGCGGGGAGGAAGAAGGTTGTCGGGTGTGGGATGGGTGCTCCGGGGAGAGAGCGAGAGAGGGGGTGGGGGCGATGGTGAGTGTGTTTGATCAAACAATTGTCCTTGGTAGACCATGTTTTAGAAAATGTCTACATTGTACAAAAAATGTAAGTACCATTCGTGTATATATATATATATATATATATATATATATATATATATATATATATATATATATATATATATATATATATATTTCGCGCTATTCGTCACCCTGGGTGAGGAATAGTTATTCTTCACCCCCTCTCAATTTTGACATCAATACAACATATTTTTACGCTTCGTAAATTTTATGTTAGTTTATACATAAAAAAAGAACGTAAGAAAATATGTATTCGCCGTAAAAAATATTTTATGTTACGTAAAATTACGAATGTAAGAACATAGTGTAAAACGTACATAAAATATGATTTTTCTGATCTTATAACCTTTTTTATACCAAATTTTACATATTGAATCAATATGCATGTAACTATTTATATTGTAAACGTAATTTATTTAGGAAGCGGTCCTAAGATTACCTCAGGTGAAGAATAATTTATTCTACACCCTGGGTGATGAATATATGATATTTTCAAGAAATATTCACGAGTTCCAAAAAAAGGTTCCAGACATTGATAAACATATACAATGTAAGAAAAAGTTGGCGTAGTTCGGAAAAAGTTTCATTGCACTGAAAAACGTTCAATGTGTATTTTGAATTTTTTAACATGTATTCAAACAAATTTCCAAACGAATATTTCAAAACAATTACAACGTGTATTTGAAAGATGCTCAACGTGTATCAGAAAAATGTTCCACATGTACACTTAAAATATCCAATTTGTATTGAAAATAGTAGACATATGTTGAAAAAACAAAGAGAGAAACACTGACAAACAGTAGAAAAACAGGTCAAGAAATGAAAAAAAATCTACCACTACAGAACTGGGCCGGCCCACTCCCTCCCACCAAAAGACGAGACCGAGTTACTCGCAACGGCCGAGAAATTGACCTGGGGCTGCTGCGATTGTGTTCTTTCCTTCTTCTTTTTTTGTTTATATTTTGAAATATTATAAATATATATAATACAAAACTAAATCTACTTCAATTTTTGAAAGAGTTCATTGTACATTTCAAAATGGTTCATTCAGTGTAAAAATATTGTTCACTCAATTTTAAAAATATTCATACCATTCAAAAAACTGTTTGACATGTATTAAAAATGCTTAACATGATTTCGAAAAATGTTTTAACATGTTTTAGAAAAATGTATAACAATTATTCAAAAAACTTCAAACATTTATTTCAAAAATTGTTCATCGTGTGTTTTAAAAATGTTCAACGTGCATCAAAAAAATGTTCAGCATGCAGCTGGAAAAATATGTTCACTCTGAAAAAATGTTCAACCTGTATCTAATTTTTTTATTGTGTATTTAATCTTTTTAAAGTGCATATGAAATATGTTTAACATGTATTAAAAAATTCAAACATGTATTCAAAAAATGTTCATCATGTATTTTTAAAATCTTCATTCTTTTTCTTCCCATGATGAAGCCGTGTTAGACATGACATGGAGAATAAAATATGACAGGCCAGGCTTTATATAACGGGCTTTATTTCCATGACGAACACAATTTCTATGGAAGCATCCTTGCTGAATTTAGTTTTTGTGAGATCCTTCAATGTTTGTGGGATCCAGGATTTTTTGTTCTTATAATTTCCTGGTGATCTACCAAGGTCTTGCTTTTTTTAGGGAAGGCCAAGCTCTTGCTGGCTAGTCCCGAGATTTATTGTTGTAGTGCCGGATCCAGCCCAATGGACCGGAGTGGGCAATGGTGGAATTGTTTGTTTTTATTTATATATAAAGGCTATTTGGAGATCCATGATGTGTTTCAGGTTGTTCCACCATTAGTTTGTTGGACCAATAGATTGGTAGGAACAAGTATACGATCAAATCAAAAAAGGCGGGTGTGGCGACTGCTATAAGAACCTGAGTCATTAAGTGCACATATTCTGAAGGCCGTCTACTTCCCAACAACTTCTATCCTTGAAGCAAATTTGGGCTCTGGCCCCTCACGAATATGGTGTGCAATATTGGATGCCCGAGATGTTCTGTGCCAAGGTATCATCAAACGCATCGCGGATGGGTAGACTACACCCATGTGGGTTTGCAACTCCATCCCTAGGGAACTGCTACTAACCTGGTTGATTCCGAAAGAACAAATTTCCTAAAATTTACATGCTTACGTTACTGAGGTAACATTGCACTTTCTCTAAATTTTAATTGCTAGACCATGGTATCTTTTTTATTTAGACAATGACATTATTATTGTTTAAACTATGACAATTTATTATTATTAGACCATGGTAGTTTTACTGTAGGTAGTGTGGCAAAAACAATTTGGAGGATGGTATCATCATCATCATCATCATCATCATCATCATCATCATCATCATCATCATCATCATCATTATTATTATTATTATTATTATTATTATTAAAGCGATGGCACTTTTCTATTGTTCTTTCTTGCAAAACACCCTAATGTTTTCCTACAAGTTTTGCCTTTTTTTCGAAAATGATCCAGATCTATTATCAAAGTTTTCCGGAAGTACAAAATGTCTAAAACATAATAGAATTACATTGAGATTCTGACACCACCGAACGATGACTACCGCCGGCGCATGCGCTGCTAACACCGCTCCTCTATGGCTCTACCAGAGCTGGATTGACCTTGTCGATGACAGTCTCGAAGTCTTCGTGCATTTGCCCATAAGGACCAGCGCCCTGAAGCTGCAGCCCTCGCTGTTGAACCCTTGAATAGATCTGAATCACCTGTCACCAAATCTCGACACACGACGACAAACATTAACCCCGCCCACCTAAGGAGACGACTGGAATCTACACCGGAGCTCCGTTGACAATGTCCAAATGGACGAACTCGAGGAGGATCTAATCGTCTGAACTGGTATGCTAGGGTCTGGCGACCCCGGGGTGACGCCCCACACGCCGCCGCCGCCGCTCGGCTCCGGCCTTGCGAACGCTGGAGATGCTGCCATGTGCGCCGATCAGGAGTACTATGGCTCTGTTGCGGCCTCGTCCGCCCGTCAACCGCCTGGCCTCGGCGTCATGGTCGGTCCTGCTGCAGATCAGTCTGGAAGGCTCAAGTATGGGAGTCAGGCATGCATACGTATGGAATCTGGGATGGTTATGAACCCTAGGCCAATTCGAGAGGGAGAAGGGGCCTCGCTGAAGGTGTATTCAAGACGTCCTAGGGCCACCGGAGTGGAGTATCTCAAACCCAGGAGGCCGCCTGATGGTGACTCTCTTCCAGAATCGCGACGCACGACAATCACAAACCCTGCACCGGTGCTTGGATCGGTGGCGCAAGATGAGGACCTGACGGCAGCGACCAAAGTGACCCTGGACGTCAGTGGGGGCGAACAAGGGGCTCCCCTTGCGGACGCTACCCGCCCGAAGCTGACCGATGGGGGAGCTGCGACCTTCCCGGCGGGGAATCTCAGCGCGCCTGCTGCCGTTGGCCATGTGGAGAACGTGGACCAAGACACGGAGGCGGACATGACCAGGGGGGTGGCTAGAGGATACCCGGCAGGAGCAATAAGAATTCTCAGTTGGAATTGCAGAGGGGGAGGTAGTGCCGGAACTGCTCGCGATCTTCAAAGCTTAGTACAAACAAATAGCCCTAATATTGTTTTTCTATGTGAGACCAGGCAATCAAAAGAAAGAATGAAAAAGTATCGATCTAGGCTGGGACTACGAGGGTTTGATGCAGTTGATAGTATTGGTCGAAGTGGAGGCCTAGCCCTATACTGGCATGAGTCCCTGCAACTTGAAATAAAATCGATGAATGGGAGGTATATTGATGCGCATGTGCGTGAGGCTGTGGATGAGCCCCCATGGAGGCTTACATGTGTCTACGGTGAACCTCGAACAGAGGACCGTCATCTTATGTGGTCCCTTCTTCGAGATCTCCATCAACTCGAGGATATGCCATGGGCTGTGATCGGGGACTTCAACGAGGCCATGTGGGGCTTCGAACACCTATCGGACACCCCGCGGTCGGTAGGGCAGATGATCGATTTTCGAGATGTCTTGGAACTTTGTGAGCTAGGTGATCTTGGCTTTTCAGGTTTTCCATTCACTTTTGATAATCGACGAGCTGGGAGAGCGAATGTTAAGGTCCGGTTGGACCGAGCGGTGGCAAACAATGACTGGCGGGATCTCTTCTCCTAGTCCGAGGTGGTGCATTTGGTGGCGCCCAGCTCGGAACTTTGTGAGCTAGGTGATCTTGGCTTTTCAGGTTTTCCATTCACTTTTGATAATCGACGAGCTGGGAGAGCGAATGTTAAGGTCCGGTTGGACCGAGCGGTGGCAAACAATGACTGGCGGGATCTCTTCTCCTAGTCCGAGGTGGTGCATTTGGTGGCGCCCAGCTCGGACCACCTGCCGATATTACTCAAGTGTTCGGCCTTGCATGATAGGCCGGAGCCATCCAAATGATGCCGCCGTTATGAAGTGATGTGGGAGCGCGACGGTGCACTCCCGGAGGTGATCCAAAACGCTTGGAGGGAGGCGGGCGCTATGGGAAATCTTGGTGATGTCGCTGCTGCCCTTGGGAAGCTCATGCACACTCTTCATGACTGGGGCAAGAAGAGGTTTGGTAATGTGGTAATGGAAATTAACAAGTCTCGTTCACGCTTGGAGGAATTAATGGCTATGAATGCAGACCAACGCACTATAAGAGAAGCGGCGGATCGCATGAACGAGCTCCTCTACAGAGAGGAGATGCTATGGATGCAGAGATCAAGAGTGTCGTGGCTGAGAGAAGGAGACCGCAACACGAATTTTTTCCATCGACAGGCTGTGTGGCATGCCCGAAAAAACCGGATTAAGGTCTTGATTGATGAGCATGGGGTCGAGCGGAAGGACCATGACGTGATGGCAGGCATGGTCTTGGAGTATTTTTCTTCACTATTCACAGCAGACCCATCGCTACAAGCTGACCCGGTAACCTCTCTCATTGATGTGCGGGTTAATGATCTAATGAACGAGGGATTGTGTGCAGATTTTTCTGATAAGGAGATTGCTGACGCTCTCTTCCAAATTGGCCCCCTTAAGGCGCCAGGGCCGGACGGCTTCCCGGCGCGTGTTTTCCAGAGAAATTGGATGGTCATGAAGGACCAAGTAACTGCAGCCGTGAAAGAATTTTTTTGCACCGGAGTCATGCCTGATGGGGTAAATGACACTGCCATTGTTCTTATCCCCAAAGTTGATAATCCAACTAAGTTCAGTGAGTTCAGACCTATTAGTCTCTGCAATGTCATCTATAAAGTGGTGTCTAAGTGCTTGGTTAATCGACTTCGTCCCATATTGGATGACATTATCTCTCCAGCTCAAAGCGCCTTTGTCCCAGGTAGGATGATCACGGACAACGCACTTCTTGCTTTTGAGTGCATACACCATATATTGCAAGAAAAAGATCCCGAGAAAAGCTTTTGTGCGTATAAACTGGACTTGTCAAAGGCTTATGATCGGGTTGATTGGATCTATTTGAAGCAAATGATGCAAAAGATGGGTTTCGCTCAGCGATGGGTGGACTGGATAATGACATGTGTCACCTCGGTGAGATACTCTATTAAATTTAATGGAACCCTCTTGGACTCGTTCGCACCGACACGCGGGCTTCGGCAAGGTGATCCCTCTTCCCGTTTTTATTCCTGCTTGTTGCTGATGGTCTGTCTGCCTTGCTGAAAAAAGATGAAGAGAATCAGAGATTTTCTCCTATAAAGATCTGTCGCCGTGCCCCTGGTATTTCCCACCTACTGTTTGCCGATGATACCCTCCTCTTCTTCAAAGCGGACCCTGCTCACGCGATGGAGGTACGAGATACTCTGTTGACATATGAGGCGGCCACAGGCCAACTTATAAACCCCGCCAAGTGCAGCATATTGTTTGGAGACGCATGCCCAGATCCTACCCAGGAGGTGGTGCGCCAGATCCTTGCTGTCCAGCGTGACACCTTTGAGGAGAAATACTTGGGTCTTCCAACCCAAGGTGGCCGGATGACTAGAGAAAAATGCCAAAGCCTCCTGGAGCAACTCATGCATATAATTATTCAGTGGGGAGATACATTATCGCAGGCAGGGAAAGAGATAATGGTCAAAGCGGTGGCTCAGGCCATCCCTACTTACATGATGGGTGTTTTCAAACTTCCTATGTCTGTGTGCGACGACTTGAATCGGATGGTGCGTAACTTTTGGTGGGGTTCCTCAAAAGGGCGACGGAAGACACACTGGCAGGCTTGGCCCAAAATTTTGGCTCCAAAAATGAAGGGTGGCATTGGGTTCCGTGACTTCCGCGTGTTTAACCAAGCGCTGCTAGCTCGGCAGGCTTGGCGCTTATTAACTAAGCCAGACAGTCTTTGTGCGCAGGTTATGAAGGCTCGCTATTATCCTGACGGACGCCTCGAGGACACGGTGTTTGCCGGAAACGCCTCGTCCATGTGGCAAGCTATTCAGTACGGGCTTGAGCTTCTGAAAAAAGGGCTTGTCTGGCGCGTCGGCAACGGAGACCACATCCGCATCTGGCGAGACCGTTGGCTCCCCCGGGAGCACTCTGGCCGTCCGGTTACGGCTCAGGGGACTTGCAGGTTAAGGCGCGTGGCCGAGCTGCTCGACGAGCGGGGGGAGTGGCGTATGGACCTCCTACACCGGCACTTCCTCCCTATGGACGTGGAGATTATTTCCAGCATCCGCCCCTCACCACGTGTTCCGGATGACACCCTTGCCTGGGCGCCGGAGAAGTCGGGCAACTTCACTGTCCGATCCGCATACCGCATGGCCATGGACGAGCGCGAGTGTCCATCGGCAGGTGCTTCAAGCAGGGCACCGGATGGTCGTCGCGCCATCTGAAAGACTATATGGGGGTGCCCTGCTCCCCCAAAGATACGAGTCTTTGCATGGCGCCTTGTGTCAAATTCCCTTGCTACATGGTCCAATAAATTTTCTCGGGGGCTGGAGATCACTGACACTTGCCCCCTCTGTGGTGTGGAATGCGAGGATTGCTTCCGTGCCTTCTGCAGATGTCCGCGTGTGGTGGCTCTTTGGCAAGCCATGGCTACGGAATGGCCGCTCCCGGAAGTCCAATCTATCTGCAACACTGGACCGGAGTGGTTGTTGGGGGTGCTTGAGCCCCTCTCAGAAACGGTGAGGATGGTTCTGCTGATGACACTTTGGCGGACGTGGCATGTGCGTAACGAGATAACACATGGCAAGAAGGCTCCTCCAACCGAGGCTAGCCGGCGTTTCCTGGTGGGGTATGTGAACTCCCTCTTATGCATTCAGCTACACCCCCATGGGGACGTGGAGAAGGGCAAGGTGAGTCTTCCTGCACCTGCCGGTCTGGGCTCGAGTACAACTATGCAAACCAAAAACAAGGCTGCCGGTGTGGATCTCCGATGGACCCGTCCGCCTGAGGGATGGACAAAACTCAACACAGACGGATCATTCATGGAAGCGGATGGATCAACTGGAACGGGTATGGTGCTGTGGGACGCTGCCGGCGAGATCATCTTCACTGCATGTCGTGGCCATATCACATGTGATAGTGCTTTGGAGGCCGAACTTGCTGCATGCAGGGAGGGCATTTCCATAGCCCTCCAACGAACATCCTTACCTATGAGAGTTGAGCTGGACAGCGCTGAAGCTGTGTCCATGATACAAGAAAAGGTTCGGAATAGATCAAAATACATGGCCATAGTGCAAGACATCAAGTCTATGTTGACTGATGCTAGGGGGTTTGTCATATCTAAAGTTGGCCGAACCCAAAATAGAGCCAGCCATAGCTTAGCAGCTTATGGCCGTAGAAATCACCGCACAGCTGTATGGCTGGGTTCTGGAGTGGAGGAAATCGCCAGTCTATGTAAGAACGATATTTTGCCACCCTGAGTAATGAAAACCCCCTTTTTTCCCCGCAAAAAAAAAAAAAGAAGAAGCCTGTATATTTCTAAAAAAAATACACCTGTCTATCGACCCCTTGCGTTTGGAGCTCCTCGGTGGCGGATGATCGCGAGATATTCGCGTCCACACACATGGTCTCCCCATCCGATGGTCCCCGACGCTTGTGAATCTTCCCGTTGGATGGAGGCCTTCCATGGAAATCGCTTTCCTCTTGGCAACAATAAAGCCGGCCGGTGAAGGCGCGTGCATGACCGTTCTAGTCGTTCGCAATATAAAGCCCGGCCGACCGTATTGTATTCTGCGTGTCACGCCTGACGCGGCCTCATCATGTGTGGGATTAAAAAGATGGTTCCGAAGCCAACGGCTCCATTGAGAATTGAGATTCGCTCCTGACCAGTTCGCTGCCGCTAATCATGCCATGCCATCCCGGCCGGCTGGCGGGCACTGGCCGGCTTGCAAAGTCTTCGCTGTCTGCCGCACGCGTGTTCTGCTCCTAAACAGAAAGGGCTCCATGGATAAAAATTGGAAGAAATGGCGCGCTAGATGGGGAAACACACGTGAATCGCATGACGGGGAAACTTCCCTTCTTACCCGAGCTGTTCGTGTTTAGTTAGTTAGTTAATGATGCTGAACATGAGGAGGATTTGAGAAGCGAGAGGGGCACGTTCTGGACGGAGGAGATCGAGAGACACGTTGTCATGAGTTCTGCAATCCTTTGGCCAGTTTGCAGATACCATGGCGGCATGGCCAGCTGCCGCACAACGAGATCGAATTTCAAAGCTGTGCAATCCCATGGCCAGTTTGCAGAATCCGCATGAGTCTTAATCATGCCAAGCATAAACAATAGTTGCAGGAGTACTCCTATTTTCTAAGGAAGATGGGGCAATCTCCCTCCCAGAACCATCCTAATAAACGCTACTCGAGTAGTTGGCCCTCTCTCTGTCCGAGGCAATAGCAAGCATACCAATGCAACCGAGGGATGGCACAAATAGAAATTCGCAAGGGAAACAAAGCTAGGCTAATTAGTATTATACCGAACCACCAAAAGTAGGGAGACAATCAGAGACGCACTCGCTGGATTCCCACCCAGATCAACAAGCAATCATGGATGGCACGACCGAAACTTG
The DNA here is from genome assembly GCF_002162155.2 of Triticum dicoccoides. NCBI lineage: Eukaryota > Viridiplantae > Streptophyta > Magnoliopsida > Poales > Poaceae > Triticum > Triticum dicoccoides. The sequence continues at coordinate 547,536,242 of NC_041380.1, read as the reverse complement.
CAAGTAGAAGAAAGAATCGTCGCAGCAGCTAGTGCTAGCCTAATTATCAGACATTCAGACTGACTAGAGCACCAACAGATAAAGTGGACAATCCAGAGGGCACTCGCCGGATTCCCTCCCAAATCGACAAGCAGCGTATCACAGATTCACAGCCATAGGAAAGAAATCAACCAATCATCCACCAATCCATCAGTTTATACAATACGGCTTGGATTTCGATTTACATCAACGGACACGACCTCTTGGAATTGAGTACTAGTAAAACAGCAGCATGAAAGAAATGTACTCTGCATCTGCGGCGAAGGAGAGCACGGAGCAGCATCTCAACCAACCAACCGGGGCGGGGGCGGGGGCGGAGCGGCGGGTGGCCCAATCAGCCGCGGCAGCGCGTGATGGCGGAGCAGCCGCGGGAGTAGGGGTTGGCCTGGCCGCCGGGGCGGCAGTTGTAGTAGGAGGAGCCGCGCACGGAGCAGGGCACGTTGTCCCTCCGCAGCGCGCCGTAGCTGATGTACCCGTTGCCGCTCTGCAGCACGCGCCGCGCCGCCACCGCCTCGTCGCCGCCGGCGCCCGCGAAGCCGAACCCGTCGTCGGCGACGTCCTCCACGCCCAGCTCCCAGCTCAGCGGCACCTCCGTGGCCCCGGCCTCGGCGCCGCGGGCGAGCAGGAGGGCGGCGGCGGCGAGGAGGAGGAGCGCCGCCGCGAGGGCGGGGGCCTTGGCTGCCATGGCGAGGGAGGGGAAAGTGGGGAATGCTCTGCTTGCTTTCTTGGGTGCGGGTGTGGGGTTTGGTGCCTGTGCTTGGCCTCTGCCACCGGCAAATGGGTTTATACTAGGTGACAGAGCGTTGGGGGTGGGATGACGCGTGGGCCCGGCCGCGTGACACCAACCGACTGCCAATAATGCCGGGTGGATGAAGGGATGCGTACGAGCCCTAACAGAGAATCGGAATATATATTTTTCTCATGATGATTTCATGATAGTGCTATTTTATCCGCTTTCGCTGATGGAAAATATATCTGCCTGCTTGCTGCCGGTCAGCTTGACCGGTCGCAATCCTCCACACATCGCCATCCATCCGCCGGCGATACATCTTGATCTTGGTGAGCTCCAGCTGCCATCAACTGCTCCGGGTTGCCGAGTCGTGCCCTGACGTGAGCGTACGCCGCAACGCCGGGCAACCACCTCCGTGGATCATCGTGATCGTGACGCTTCCAGCAGCAGTTGGTGCAACCGTGCAATGAAATGATGGCGGATGGAGAACGCCGCTGGTTGGTTTGGTTTGGTTGCGGCCCACCGCATGTGGCTTCACCAACGGACGGACCCGGCCGGTCGACAGGCTCCGGTGGAGCCGTGTGGCCTGCCTGCCTGCTTCCAGCGACTGCGCTCGCACGGTCGGTCGCTGCTGGCTGGCTGCGGATCAACGCGGTCGCCTCGCGTGCTTCGAGGCGCCTCCCACCTCTACTGACAGAAGAGATTTTTTTTTTTTTGCGAAAATACTGACAGAAGAGATTAATCGGTAGCGGATACCAAGGTTAGCGCTCGCGTCTGATTTGGCGACGCTGTCCAACGAGCGGGTGCGACTTTCTCATCGGCCAGATGGTGATGAACACGCGGGCTATTGACCCTGCCTCCGTTCAGACTCGGTCGTCCTTCAATGCGTTTCATTAATAATTCATCAATGCGCGATGCGAACAAGTTGTCCCGGAGGCAAGTTGCAGGCTCGGTTAGTGGCCCTTCAAAGCATATGCTCCATCTATTTGACAGGCTGGTTTTTGCATCGTCTGTCGATTTCAACAATGTGTGCATTGGATTTCAGATTCATCCTTGATCTTTTAGTGTGCGAACTTGGCACACGTCTTCTTTTTTACTGTTACGCCACCAGCGTTGTACTTAAGTACACGCCTCTGTGATTCCTCACCAAATAAATTACTTCTGTTTACAGATAAGTTTCCAAGCTGTTTATCGGTCAACAAATTTCACCCGTTTTGGAGAATCAAAAGCTCGAAATAACTCTTCCATCTTAGGTCAGGAACCTTGATATTGATCCCTTTTTTTATGTAGTCCACTTAAAATAAAATGACGTCATGACTGTCTCATTTCCGTGCACTGCACAAAACACTCTTACAAAAAGAGTGATTTGTTTTTTGTTGTCTGCGGGTCAACCACGAAAAAACCCTAGGTTGCTGAGAGGCGATTGCTTGGGTGATCGGGAGGCAGCCGTGGTGAGCTAGGGTTTCACTCGGGGGTGCGGCAATCTACGGCGGTGCAAAGGACCACTACAACGTCGTCCAACACACACGCGGTTTAGGGTTTCCTCCTCTGTCG
>NC_041380.1:547525423-547533645 GCF_002162155.2 Triticum dicoccoides | reverse complement strand
GTCGATCGCCGGGAAGACGATGACTCCGGCAAAGACGACCACCCTGGTGAAGAATGCTTCGACGCTAAGGAAACATGACGAAGCAGGATCTTCGCGTAGAGGATTATCTCGATCCCCTGAAAATGGGAAAGTATGAGAGGAGGCGTCAACACTTTCGACGAGCCTGTGTGACTTTGTTCCGACGTAAAAAAAAAGAGATTCAAGGCATCATCTTCTCAGAACCAATTCCAGCGGTGACACCGGTGAAGAAATGGCCACTCGCTGGTAATGTGTGCTCTCCACGTCCACTCAACATCCATGCTTTTGAGAGGGTTGTGCAATGGGCATGGGGGCTACATCGTGAGGCACGGTTCAAGGATATAGGAGGTGACATTTTCGTGGTCCAGTTCGGTAGTGAAGAAGATTGGGAACATGCTCTTGTGAACGGGCTGTGGCAATTCAGTTTCAATGTATTCGTGCTGAAAGAGTATGACCGGTGATACAAGACCATTAGAGATGGTTTTTGACACTATTGAACCATGGGTTAGGGTGATGGATTTTCCATTGGACAAGTTGTCAGGAACTTTAGAAAAGGCTCAGGACAAGTGGTTGGAAGAAGTTGTTAAGGTTGACGTGGAAAACGACGGATTTGCTAGGGGGAAGCACCTGCGTCTGCATGCAAAAATTTCGATATATGAACCCCTAGTCTGTGGATTCTTTCTCAGAACATCACCGGATGATCTTGATGGACCATTGTTCGATTTCACTTATACGAGAAAAAAGCACATTTCTGTTTGTGGTAGTTTGGTGCACCATATGGGTCTTTGTGAGCCACCGGTAGACTCGTCTTTGCAATGGGGACAATCGCTTAGAGCCTCGCCGAGCAGAGGCACATCGGATGGACAATCATCAGAGGTCGACGGCATCTAGTAGCAGTTTCAGTCATGGTAGTTCAGTTACGGGCTCTAATAGAGAATCAATATATCTTTTCTCATGATGGTATGATAGTGCTATTTTATCCTCTTCTGTTGAGGAAAATATATTTGCCTGCTTGCTGCCGGTCAGCTTGACCGGTCGCAATCCCTCCACACGTCACCATCGATCCGCCGGCTGTCTTTGTGAATTGTGAGTTCCAGCTGCCATCAACTGCCTCCGGTTTGCCGAGTCGTACGCTGATGTGAACGTACGCCGCAGCACCGGGCAACCAGCTTCGTCGATGGTCGCGACGCTTGTGAGAGAAATCCGCCTCCTCAAACGTCTACGGCATGTCCGCAGACACTAACCGAACACTCCTTATTTAGGTGCGTCCGCATTCGTGTATCTTAAATTCATCCTTCATATTCATGCGACACATACACATACGAAAATAAACCTATGTAGGTCAATGAACTAACACGAAATCTAGTTAAATCGGGGATAATTGTAGCATAAACGTTCATCGGACAATCAAAATATACAGTTTCAATCGGACAGTACCCTAAACATATAATAAAAGAATTAATTATACGGGGAAGGGTGGAGGTAGAATGGACGGGGTGGTAGCCGGACAATATGCCTGGAATGGGCGAAGCGGGCGGCGCTCTCATAGGTACTGCGCGCCGGACGAGACAACCCGACAATGTCGCCCGCACTGCAATGGCGGGCGAAGAGGGATGACGTGTCGCTTCGTGAGCTGCCTCCGCTATTGCCGCCTTGATCTAGACGGGAGCGGCGCAACGCAATGCGGAGAGCCCCGCATGAAGGTCGCTCTCGTCGCTATTGAAGTCGGAGCAGCTGCGGTCGTCCGCCATGGATCGGATTGGGAAAAGGAGAGGACAGATAGAGTGGAGTGGACTGAGGTCTAGGGTTCATCAAAGGGGATATATGTGGGGTCGGGTGGGCCGGGCTGACGTGGCGGACACGCCCAGGCCGCCTCATATCTGCCGCATATTTAGGCCGCATACGAGAGGCGTCGGACAGCCCAGGCGTCTGAGGACGGTTTGAGGCGCCCGATGGATTGTTTTTTGTGACCGGTCAGCCCGCCCGGGTGAATTGATTTTTCGTGACCGTTCAACCCACCCGGGCGTTTGAGACGTGTTTGAGGCTCCCGACTGTAGATGCTCTAAGCAGCAGCAATCTACAATACAATGATGATGGACGGAGAACGTCGTTCGTTTGGTTTGGTTGCTGCCAGCCACGAGACGAAATTTCTGTCGTGACCTTTTAGGGACCTTGTTTGCAAAAATAATAATATAATATGACTTTTTTAGTCACGCCAACATCCCGGCGTCCAGCTTACACGGGAGACGCCAGAAACCCTAGCGTCTGGCCCCTGGTTCGCACGACCCGTTGTCCTGTTGAGCCAACATGGCAAAGCGTCGAAACACCACGATCCTTGGCGTTTCCAGACCCGATGGCGCAGTAGCCGTGCGCCTTGGCGTTTCACCCTGGGGAGAGTGGGTGGGACCCCACCCCACTCACTCTCCCCAATCCAATCCCAGTTGCAAGAACACATGCTGCTCCCCCCTCTCTCCCATACCCCTCAAGCCCCCCCTCAAATCCTCTCCGAAAGGTCCTTCTTTTAGGTGGATCTTTCCATCACTTTGTTGCTTGTGGTAATCTCCCCCGAATCACCATTTTTTTGGTTTAATCTTGTTATTTTTCTAGCATTTTTTACATCTTGGAGGAACCCTAGTTCATGATTTTCTCCTAATTTTAGTGTGTTGGAATTGTTCGAATGTATTGTTTAACTTTGGTGATATAGGGATATGCATGGTGTGTGGTAGGAATTTTTGCTTCATGAGTAGAAAGATTGGGGTTAGTGTTAGTTAGTGTTTAGGGTACCTTTGCTTAGTGTATGTTAATTCATGACACTTTTTTAATTTAATGCACTGTTCTTGGACATTAGTGTTGATATGATTTGGATATAATGCATTGTTTTCGGATAGCCAATAATTGCCATTGATACTTTAAATTCATTCATCTTGTTTTTAGATGGAGAGATTTGTTAATATTCATTATATGAACAAGGAGGCATTCTTGAGTAACTATGCCGACACAAATGAGTAACCAATGTTTTTTAAGAAAAGCCCTAGCTATGAGGAGGCTGTTGCAAAAGTGAGACATGCCTTAAAGTGGATGGACCCCAGTTATCGTATTAAATTAATAGTAAGGTGTGATGTTGGAGTTGGAGCCAAACCTCGCTTGAAAAGTATGCATTGGAAGGTATACAAGGAAAAAGTTACCCAATCGAAAGACAAGTCACTTGAATTGTTTGCCACCAAGGTTGAACCTCCTCGGTTTGCAATTGACTTGAACCGACATGTCTCTTCCACCCAACGAATGACATGACCGAGAGGACAAGTGTGTCGCTTGTTGAGCATAAGACCGTGGTTGATGCCCCAATGCTTCTCGCCAACAACGACCTAGCCAAGCAAATGAAGTTAAGGTGTATGGCCCCAATGCTTATCGCTAACCACATCCCCAACCACGAACTAGTGAAGCAAATGAGGTTGAGTTGTATGCCCCAGTGCTTCTAGCCAACCAACAACTAGCCAAGCAAATGAAGTTGAGGTGATTGCTGGTGGCAAAGAAATTCAAGAGGATGGTGATGCTCATGGTGACGACGATGAGCAAGAGGAAGGCTGTCATGGTAATGATGTTCGTGACTTGGATCCCTACCTAATGCAAAAGGACATGGACCGTGAGTTACCTTTTAGGCGTCTATATGGGTATGGCTCGGATGAAGAAGGTCCAGAGGAAGAATTGCGCGAGGATGGATTCACAAAGGATGAAAACCAAATCTACTTTGAGTTGACGGGCTTAGAAAAAGAAACTCACTTGTTTCGAGATCTCAGCCTTGCCCAAAAAGTCGTAGTTGATTGTGGCATGAGAATGGCGGCGATTGAGCCAACACCATGCTAGAATCTAGGCGAACCAAGGGAGGAGAACGAGGACGAGAATGCTTATTTGAATAAAGGACTGAAGTTCCTAAGTTTGGTTGGGATGAAGGTTTGATTGTTTGAGTATGCCATTTGAAACCATAGCCCATATTATGTCGAGCACTCCGACATAAAGTTGCGTTACACTGTGAAGTGTGAGCAAGTAGGATGCCCATGGACGGTCCATGCAATAAAGCTTGAAGAAACCAAAGAATGAGTGTTAAAAAGTTTTGTAGCGACTAATAGGCGCAAACCACCATCGAAATGACCTCGTAAGAGACACCGTTAGCTCAAGTCTGAGTATATCAGATACAAATTTATGAAAGACATAATCGTTGATCCCACTGTTAAAGTGAGGTTTCTCATGCGGACAGTGAAAAAACAATTTGGTTACAAAATCAAGTATGTGAATACACAGAAAGCCAAGGCAAATGCTAGTAGGATGTTGTATGGTGACTACGAAGAAGCATATAGTCACCTCCTGAGGTTGTTGGGAGCGATTGCACATAGGAACCTGGGCATGTATCATGTGGTCGATTATAACAGAGTGTTCCACTGTGCCTTCTAGAGTTATGGGGAATGTGTGGCGGCATTTGAGCATTGTCGCTTGGTCTTGTCTATAGATGGTACCTTCTTGATCGACAGATACAAGGGCACACTAATGGTAGCAATGGCGCACTCCTGCAACGACAATGTGTTGCCGGTGGCATTTGCTTTGGTGCCTTCTGAGCATCAAGACAAATGGGAGTGGTTCATGGGTCATGTGAGGGACGGGGTGATTGGAACTAGGGAGGTATGCATCATACCGGACCGGCACCATGGCATACTCAAGGCAGTGGACATTGTTATTCCAGATCTTCACCAAATATGGTGCATGAGGTATTTTGTGGCCAACTTTTATCGGGCATGTAAGAGCAAGGAGCTCAGCAAAGACCTTACCCATGTATGTGTAGCCTTCACCATCGATGCTTTTGATGTTCGCCCGCCAAATATGCTTATCACGCGTGCACATCTTGTTAAGAGAGAAGTCACGATCATCCACATAAGGCAGCTAGAAGACCTGTAACATAAGGAGATAAATTGTTAGGTATAAATATTAGTCTTCACTAAATTTTGTATGATTTAACTTGTCGGTACCTTCTCAGCAGTCAAGGTGTCCAGCTCGTTTACATATCACTTGTATCGCACATGCGAGCTTCTTGTGTACACCGTCACTCATTCATAATAGTATGCAGGCGTGGGCACCGATAAGGATCATCACGAAGAAGCCCTTCATGCTCGTGTGGGTTTGGTTGGTTGGGGTTGTTTACCACGGGTTGTCCAACCAGCATCCGCTCCCACATGAATAGGGATAGGCTCCAAATAACCCCTGCCAATGAGGATGTAGTTCGCTTCCTACAACACCCCACATTGAGCTACAATTAAACATACATGTTAGATATGCTAGTGTTGCCGAACCCCGGATATATTGAGTATCCCAGTACTGAGTAGCTCCAAGATCATCCAGAGGGTCGAGTTCCCGGTTGAGTCTAATAAGACTACCTTGGTTAGTACATACTAATACATCTCCGTCGTATCTATAATTTTTGATTGTTCCATGCCAATATTCTACAACTTTCATATACTTTTGGCAACTTTTATACTAATTTTGGGACTAACATATTGATCCAGTGCCCAGTGCCAGTTCCTGTCTGTTGCATGTTTTATGTTTCACAGAATATCCATATCAAACGGGATAAAAACGGACGGAGCTTATTTTTGGAATATTTGGAAAATTCTGGAAGAAAAATCCACGCAAGACGGTGCCCGAGGTGGCCACGAGGCAGGGGGCGCGCCCCTGACCCTCGTGGGCCACCCGTAAGGCGGTTGATGCCCTTCTTCGGCCGCAAGAAAGCTAATTTTTGGAAAAAATCATGGCGAAGGTTTCGATCCAATCGGAGTTACGGATCTCCATATATACCTGAAACGGTGAAAGGGTAGCAGAACAGAACGTAGAAACAAAGAGAGACAGAGAGACAGATCCAATCTCGGAGGGGATCTCGCCCCTCCCATGCCATGGAGGCCAAGGACCAGAGGGGAAACCCTTCTCCCATCTAGGGAGGAGGTCAAGGAAGAACACGAAGGGCCCCCCTCTCCCCTTCTCTTCCGGTGGCGCTGGAACGCTGCCGTGGCCATCATCATCATCACCGCGATCTACATCGACACCTCCACCATCTTCACCAACATCTCCATCACCTTCCCCCCTCTATCTACAGCGGTCCACTCTCCCGCAACCCGATGTACCCTCTACTTGAACATAGTGATTTATGCTTCATATTATTATCCAATGATGTGTTGCGATCCTATGATGTTTGAGTAGATTTTCGTTGTCCTATCAGTGGTTGATGAATTGCTATGATTGATTTAATTTGCTTGTGGTTATGTTGCTGTCCTTTGGTGCCCATCATATGAGCGCGCGCGGGGATCACACCATAGGGTTAGTTGTATGTTGATAGGACTATGTATTGGAGGGCAAGAGTGATAGAAACTTCAACCTAGCATAGAAATTGATGCATACAGGATTGAAGGGGGACCAATATATCTTAATGCTATGGTTGGGTTTTACCTTAATGAACGTTAGTAGTTGCGGATGCTTGCTAATAGTTCCAATCATAAGTGCATAGAATTCCAAGTCAGGGATAACAAGCTAGCAGTGGCCTCTCCCACATAATACTTGCTATCGGTCTAGTAAAGTAGTCAATTGCTTAGGGGCAATTTCGCAACTCCTACCACCACTTTTCCACACTTGCTATATTTACTTTATTGCTTCTTTACTTACAACAGCCCAACTTTTTATTTACTTGCTCTTTATTATCTTGCAAACCTATCCAACAACACCTACAAAGTACTTCTAGTTTCATACTTGTTCTAGGTAAAGCGAATGTCAAGCGTGTGTAGAGTTGTATCGGTGGTCGATAGAACTTGAGGGAATATTTGCTTTGCCTTTAGCTCCTCGTTGGGTTCGACACTCTTACTTATCGAAAACTATTGCGATCCCCTATATACTTGTGGGTTATCAAGACCTTTTTCTGGCGCCGTTGCCGGGGAGCAATAGCGTGGGGTGAATATTCTCGTGTGTGCTTGTTTGCTTTATCACTAAATAATTTTTATTTGCTGTTCTTAGTTGTTCTTTATCTTTAGTTATGGATATGAAACACGAAATACCAAAAATTTAGGTGTACTTTCTGCTCATGGAGATGGGGAACCTCCTAAAACCCTCGATGCTGGTTATGTGAAAAATATTATGTACTACTTTAATAATCCTGAGAAAACCCCATTCAATTATGTAATGGGAGTAACGTTGGATCAATGTGAATACTTTAGGGATTACCGCTTGACACAAAAAGGGAAACTATTATGGGATCAAATTCATATATTTAATTGGTATGCTAGGCAACTATGCTTGAGATATGATTTTACTTGTTGCTCTAAGGTGAAGGCTCCACACCTTCCCTTTTCATGTGAATTTAATGATAATGAAACCTTAGCTTCTTATGCTAATGGTATATATGATTACTATGATGTGGAACAAATAGAAGAATTTGTTGCTTTTAAGGGTGCTTATGAAATTGGATCTTTGTTTGAAAAGCATGAAGTTTATGATGATGATGTTTATAGGCCTGAAAATTTAGCTATCTTAAAATATTGCTATGATAATTATGAATATAATTCCTATATTAATGCGCTTATTGAGAAAGTCTCCGCTGTCCAAGAAGAGACTAATATTTTGCAGGAGTCTATGGAAGAAGAAATTGATGGAACTATGAGCTCATTGAATGAAAAAGATAAGGAGGAGAGCGAAGAACAAAAGGAGGAAGAGCGGATTAGCTACCCGTGCCCACCTTCTGTTGGGGATCGTAGCAGAAATTCAAAATTTTCCTACGTGTCACCAAGATCAATCTATGGAGAGACTAGCAACGAGAGAGAGGAGTGCATCTTCATACCCTTGAAGATCTCAATGCAGAAGCGTTACAAGAACGCGGTTGGTGGAGTCGTACACGCAGCGATTCAGATTGCGGTCGATTCCGATCTAAGCGCCGAACAACGGCGCCTCCGCGTTCAACACACGTACAGCCCGGTGACGTCTCCCACGCCTTGATCCAGCAAGGAGAGAGGGAGAGGTTGGGAAAGACTCCGTCCAGTAGCAGCACAATGGCGTGGTGATGGTGGGGGAGCGCGGTACTCCAGTAGGGCTTCACCAAGCACTACGAGAGGCGAGGAGGGAGAGAGGTAGGGTTGCGCCAAGAGAGAGATCAAATCACATGTATTGGGCAGCCCCATACC
>NC_041380.1:547498847-547525210 GCF_002162155.2 Triticum dicoccoides | reverse complement strand
GGTCTGCGCCCCCTCTAGGGTTCCCTCCCCAAGGGGGGGCAGTAGCCCTAGATCCCATCTAGGGTGGCGGCTAGAGGGGAGAGGGAGAGAGGGGGGCGCCCTAGGGTGGGCCTTAAGGCCCATCTGGACCTAGGGTTTGCCCCCTCCCACTCTCCTTGCGTCTTGGGCCCTGGTGGGGGGCGCACCAGCCTACCTGGGCTGGTCCTGAAGGAAATATGCCCTAGAGGCAATAATAAAGTTATTATTTATTTCCTTATATCATGATAAAAATTTATTATTCATGCTAGAATTGTATTATCCGGAAACATAATACTTGTGTGAATACATAGACAAACTAAACGTCACTAGTGTGCCTCTACTTGACTAGCTCGTTAATTGAAGATGGTTATGTTTCCTAACCATAGACATGTGTTGTCATTTGATTAACGGGATCATATCATTAGGAGAATGATGTGATTGACATGACCCATTCCATTAGCTTAGCACCCGATGGTTTAGTATGTTGCTATTGCTTTCTTCATGACTTATACATGTTCCTATGACTATGAGATTATGCAACTCCCGTTTGCCGGAGGAACACTTTGTGTGCTACCAAACGTCACAACGTAACTGGGTGATTATAAAGGAGCTCTACAGGTGTCTCCAAATGTACATGTTGGGTTGGCGTGTTTCGAGATTAGGATTTGTCACTCCGATTGTCGGAGAGGTATCTCTGGGCCCTCTCGGTAATGCACATCACATAAGCCTTGCAAGCATTGCAATTAATGAGTTAGTTGCGAGATGATGTATTACGAAATGAGTAAAGAGACTTGCCGGTAACGAGATTGAACTAGGTATTGAGATACCGACGATCGAATCTCGGGCAAGTAACATACCAATGACAAAGGGAACAAAGTATGTTGTTATGCGGTCTGACCGATAAAGATCTTCGTAGAATATGTGGGAGCCAATATGAGCATCTAGGTTCCGCTATTGGTTATTGACCGGAGACATGTCTCGGTCATGTCTACATTGTTCTCGAACCCGTAGGGTCCGCACGCTTAACGTTACGATGACAGTTTCATTATGAGTTTATATATTTTGATGTAGCGAAGTTTGTTCGGAGTCCCGGATGTGATCACAGACATAACGAGGAGTCTCGAAATGGTCGAGACATAAAGATTGATATATTGGAAGCCTATGTTTGGACATCGGAAGTGTTCCGGGTGAAATCGGCATTTTACCGGAGTACCGGGAGGTTACCGGAACCGCCCCGGTAACCTAATGGGCCTTAATGGGCCTAGTGGAGGAAGAGGAGAGGAGGCCTAGGGGCTGCCGCGCGCCACTCACCCCAAGTGCGAATTGGACAAGGAGGGGGGGCCCCCCCTTTCCTTTCTTCCCTCTCCTCCTTCCCCCCTAGTCCTAATCCAACTAGGGAAAGGGGGAGTCCTACTCCCGGTAGGAGTAGGACTCCTCCGGCGCGCCTCCTCCTAGGGCCGGCCGCACCCCCCTTGCTCCTTTATATACGGGGGCAGGAGGGCACCTCTAGACACACAAGTTGATCCCCGTGATCGTTTTCTTAGCCGTGTGCGGTGCCCCCTTCCACCATACTCCTCGATAATATTGTAGCGGTGCTTAGGCGAAGCCCTGCGATGGTTGAACATCAAGATCGTCACCACGCTGTCGTGCTGACAGAACTCTTCCCCGACACTTTGCTGAATCGGAGTCCGGGGATCGTCATCGAGCTGAACGTGTGCTAAAACTCGGAGGTGCCGTAGTTTCGGTGCTTGATCGGTCGGGCCGTGAAGACGTACGACTACATCAACCGCGTTGTCATAACGCTTCCGCTGTCGGTCTACGAGGGTACGTAGACTACACTCTCCCCTCTCGTTGCTATGCATCACCATGATCTTGCGTGTGCGTAGATTTTTTTTGAAATTACTACGTTCCCCAACAGTGGCATCAGAGCCTAGGTTTTATGTGTTGATGTTATATGCATGAGTAGAACACAAGTGAGTTGTGGGCGATATAAGTCATACTGCTTACCGGCATGTCATACTTTGGTTCGGCGGTATTGTTGGATGATGCGGCCCGGACCGACATTACGCGTACGCTTACGCGAGACTGGTTCTACCGACGTGCTTTGCACACAGGTGGCTGGCGGGTGTCAGTTTCTCCAACTTTAGTTGAACCAAGTGTGGCTACGCCCGGTCCTTGCGAAGGTTAAAACAACACCAACTTGACAAACTATCGTTGTGGTTTTGATGCGTAGGTAAGATTGGTTCTTGCTTAAGCCCGTAGCAGCCACATAAAACTTGCAACAACAAAGTAGAGGACGTCTAACTTGTTTTTGCAGGGCATGTTGTGATGTGATATGGTCAAGACATGATGCTAAATTTATTGTATGAGATGATCATGTTTTGTAACCGAGTTATCGGCAACTGGCAGGAGCCATATGATTGTGGCTTTATTGTATGCAATGCAATTGCACTGTAATGCTTTACTTTATCACTAAGTGGTAGCGATAGTCGTGGAATCATAAGATTGGCGAGATGTCAGCGATGCTACGATGGAGATCAAGGTGTCGCGCCGGTGACGATGGTGATCATGACGGTGCTTCGAAGATGGAGATCACAAGCACAAGATGATGATGGCCATATCATATCACTTATATTGATTGCATGTGATGTTTATCTTTTATGCATCTTATCTTGCTTTGATTGACGGTAGCATTTTAAGATGATCTCTCACTAATTATCAAGAAGTGTTCTCCCTGAGTATGCACCATTGCGAAAGTTCTTTGTGCTGAGACACCACGTGATGATCGGGTGTGATAGGCTCTACGTTCAAATACAACGGGTGCAAAACAGTTGCACACGCAGAATACTCAGGTTATACTTGACGAGCCAAGCATATACAGATATGGCCTCCGAACACGGAGACCAAAAGGTTGAGCGTGAATCATATAGTAGATATGATCAACATAGTGATGTTCACCAATGAAACTACTCCATCTCACGTGATGATCGGACATGGTTTAGTTGATTTGGATCACGTGATCACTTAGAGGATTAGAGGGATGTCTATCTAAGTGGGAGTTCTTTAGTAATATGATTAATTGTACTTAAATTTATCATGAACTTAGTACCTGATAGTATCTTGCTTGTTTATGTTTGATTGTAGATAGATGGCCCGTGCTGTTGTTCCGTTGAATTTTAATGCGTTCCTTGAGAAAGCAAAGTTGAAAGATGATGGTAGCAATTACACGGACTGGGTCCGTAACTTGAGGATTATCCTCATTGCTGCACAGAAGAATTACGTCCTGGAAGCACCGCTGGGTGCCTGGCCTGCTGCTGGAGCAACACCAGATGTTATGAACGTCTGGCAGAGCAAAGCTGATGACTACTCGATAGTTCAGTGTGCCATGCTTTACGGCTTAGAATCGGGACTTCAACGACGGTTTGAACGCCATGGAGCATATGAGATGTTCCAGGAGTTGAAGTTAACATTTCAAGCAAATGCCCGGATTGAGAGATATGAAGTCTCCAATAAGTTCTATAGCTGCAAGATGGAGGAGAACAGTTCTGTCAGTGAGCATATACTCAAAATGTCTGGGTATAATAATCACTTGATTCAATTGGGAGTTAATCTTCCAGATGATTGCGTCATTGACAGAATTCTCCAATCACTTCCAACTAGCTACAAGAGCTTCGTGATGAACTATAATATGCAAGGGATGGTGTCGTGGATTTGTCACGGCAGATGTCCTAGCGAAAGGACTTAGTCGTGGAGCCATCACTACGAGTTTACTTGAAGGGGTTAAAGCGGACACAAAGACACGTGGGTTTATACTAGTTCGGCCCCTTCGATGAAGGTAAAAGCCTACGTCTAGTTGTGATGGAATTGATGTGGTCTCGATGGCTAGGGAGTAAACAAGCTTCGCCTAGGCCCGAGTTGTCGTTGTCCCTTGAACCGCCGCCGGGCCGTCCCCTTATATACACGGGTGACGCCCGTCGGTCCATAGAGTCCCAGCCGGTTCATATTCATACCCCGGTTGGTATCTCTCTACTCCTAACTTATAATACAAGTTATACATCAGGTCGGTTTTACAGCTACAGATTCCAAACCGGCTATAGGCCTTGGGCCTTCACCTGCTTATACCATTATGACGTTAACCCGGCCCAAGCAGGCCGGTTTACGCCCAGTGGTAATATCCCCAACAAATGGTTAAGACAATTCCCGAGCTCTTCGCAATGCTGAAAGCTGCGGAGGTAGAAATCAAGAAGGAGCATCAAGTGTGGATGGTCAACAAGACCACTAGTTTCAAGAAAAAGGGCAAAGGGAAGAAGAAGGGGAACTTCAAAAAGAACAGCAAGCAAGTTGCTGCTCAGGAGAAGAAACCCAAATCTGGACCTAAACCTGAAACTGAGTGCTTCTACTGCAAGCAGACTGGTCACTAGAAACGGAACTGCCCCAAGTATTTGGCGGATAAGAAGGATGGCAAGGTGAACATGTTGGGGAATGTATCAGAATTCCAAAATTTTCTATGCATCACCAAGATCAATCTATGGAGTCATCTAGCAATGAGAGAGAGGAGTGCATCTACATACCCTTGTAGATCGCAAGCGGAAGCGTTCAAGAGAACGGGGTTGATGGAGTCGTACTCGTCGTGATCCGAATCACCGATGACCGAGCGCCGAACGGACGACATCTCCGCGTTCAACACACGTACGGTTGGGGAAGATGTCTCCTCCTTCTTGATCCAGCAAGGGGGAAGGAGAGGTTGATGGAGATCCAGCAGCACGACGGCGTGGTGGTGGAAGCAGCGGGGATCTCGGCAGGGCTTCGCCAAGCTCAGCGAGAGGGAGAGGTTTTACGAGGGGAGAGGGAGGCGCCAGGGGCTAGGGTCCGGCTCCCATGAGCCTACCCACTATATATAGGGGTGGAAGGGGCTGGTTTCTTGCCCTCCAAGTCCATTGGGGCGTTGGCAAAGGTGGGGGAAAGAAATCCCATCATTTCCCTTCCCCATCGATTGTTATCCCCCCTTTTTAGGGATCTTGATCTTATCCCTTCGGGATATGATCTTATTCCTTCTAAGGGGGGATCTTGGTGCGCCTTGACCAGGGGTGTGGGGCCTTGCCCCCACTACCCACGTTCATATGGGTCCCCCCATGCAGGTGGGCCCCACTCCAGAACCTTCTAGAACCTTCCCGGTATAATACCGAAAAATCCCGAACATTTTCCGGTGGCCAAAATAGGACTTCCTATATATAAATCTTTACCTCCGGACCATTCCGGAACTCCTCGTGACGTCCGGGATCTCATCCGGGACTCCGAACAACTTTCAGGTTACCGCATACTAATATCTCTACAACCCTAGCGTCACCGAACCTTAAGTGTGTAGACCCTACGGGTTCGGGAGACATGCAGACATGACCGAGACGACTCTCCGGTCAATAACCAACAGCGGGATCTGGATACCCATGTTGGCTCCCACATGTTCCACGATGATCTCATTGGATGAACCATGATGTCGAGGATTCAATCAATCCCGTATTCAATTCCCTTTGTCCAGCGGTATTGTACTTGCCAGAGATTCGATCGTCGGTATCCGATACCTTGTTCAATCTCGTTACCGGCAAGCCTCTTTACTCGTTCCGTAACACATCATCCCGTGATCAACTCCTTGGTCACATTGTGCACATTATGATGATGTCCTACCAAGTGGGCCCAGAGATACCTCTCCGTCACACGGAGTGACAAATCCCAGTCTCGATTCGTGCCAACCCAACAGACACTTTAAGAGATACCCGTAGTGCACCTTTATAGCCACCCAGTTACGTTGTGACGTTTGGCACACCCAAAGCATTCCTACGGTATTCGGGAGTTGCACAATCTCATGGTCTAAGGAAATGATACTTGACATTTAGAAAAGCTTTAGCATATGAACTACACGATCTTTGTGCTAGGCTTAGGATTGGGTCTTGTCCATCACATCATTCTCCTAATGATGTGATCCCGTTATCAACGACATCCAATGTCCATGGTCAGGAAACCGTAACCATCTATTGATCAACGAGCTAGTTAACTAGAGGCTTACTAGGGACATGGTGTTGTCTATGTATCCACACATGTATCTGAGTTTCCTATCAATACAATTCTAGCATGGATAATAAATGATTATCATGAACAAGGAAATATAATAATAACCAATTTATTATTGCCTCTAGGGCATATTTCCAACAGTCTCCCATTTGCACTAGAGTCAATAATCTAGTTCACATCGCCATGTGATTAACACTCACAGGTCACATCGCCATGTGACCAACATCCAAAGAGTTTACTAGAGTCAATAATCTAGTTCACATCACTATGTTATTAACACTCAATGAGTTCTGGGTTTGATCATGTTATGCTTGTGAGAGAGGTTTTAGTCAACGGGTCTGCAACATTCAGATCCGTATGTACTTTGCAAATCTCTACGCTATAGTTGGAGCCATTTCAAATAACTATTCTACTTGGAGCTATTCTAAATTGTTGCTCCATTATACGTATCCGGTATCTCTACTCAGAGCTATCCGGATAGGTGTTAAGCTTGCATCGATGTAACTCTTTACGTCGAACTCTTTATCACCTCCATAATAGAGAAACATATCCTTATTCCTCTAAGGATAATTTTGACCGCTATCTGGTGATCTACTCCTAGATCACCTTTGTACCCTCTTGCCAGACATGTGGCAAGGCACACATCAGGTGTGGTACTCAGCATGGCATACTGTATAGAGCCTATGACAAAAGCATAGGGTACGACCTTCGTCCTTCCTCTTTCTCCTGCCGTGGTCGAGCTTTAACTTCATAACTTCATACCTTACAACTCAGAAAAGAACTCCTTCTTTGACTGATCCATCTTGAACACCTTCAAGATCATGTCAAGGTATGTGCTCATTTGAAAGTACCATTAAGCGTTTTGATCTATCCTTATAGATCTTGATGCTCAATGTTCAAGTAGCTTAATCCAGGTTTTCCATTGAAAAACACTTTTTAAATAACCCTATATGCTTTCCAGAAATTCTACATCATTTCTGATCAACAATATGTCAACAACATATACTCATCAGAAATTCTATAGTGCTCCCACTCACTTCTTTGGAAATACAAGTTTCTCATAAACTTTGTATAAACGCAAAAGCTTTGATCATCTCATCAAAGCGTACATTCCAACTCCGAGATGCTTACTCCAGTCCTTAGAAGGATTGCTGGAGCTTTGCATACTTGTTAGCATTTTTCAGGACTGAAAAAACCTTCTGGTTGTATCACATACAACCTTTCCTCAAGAAAATCGTCAAGGAAACAATATTTTGACATCGTATCTGCAAGATTTCATAAACAATGCAGTAACTGCTAACATAATTCCAACAGACTCTTAGCATCGCTACGAGTGAGAAAGTCTCATCGTAGTCAACTCCTTGAACTTGTCGGAAAACATCTTAACGACAAGTCGAGCTTTCTTAATGGTGATACTTACCACCATTGTCCGTCTTTCTTTTAAAATCCATATGTACCCAACAGCCTTATGACCATCAACCAGTTCTTCCAAAGTCTACACTTTGTTTTCATACATGGATCCTCTCTCGGATTTTATGGCCTCGAGCCAATTTTCGGAATCCGGGCCCACCATCGCTTCTCCATAGCTCGTAGGTTCATTGTTGTCTAGCAACATGACTTCCAAGATAGGATTACGTACCACTCTGAAGTAGTACGCATCCTTGTCCTACGAGGTTTGGTAGTGACTTGATCCGAAGTTTCATGATCACTATCATAAGCTTCCACTTCAATTGGTGTAGGTGCCACAGGAACAACTCCCTGTGCCCTGCTATACACTGGTTGAAGTGACAGTTCAATAACCTCATCAAGTCTCCACCATTCTCCCACTCAATTCTTTCAACAGAAACTTTTCCTCGAGAAAGGACCCGATTCTAGAAACAATCCCTATTGCTTTCGGATCTGAGACAGGAGGTATACCCAACTGTTTTGGGTACTCTATGAAGATGCATTTATCCGCTTTGGGTTCGAGCTTATCAGCCTGAAACTTTTTCACATAAACGTTGCAGCCCAAAACTTTTAAGAAATGACAGCTTAGGTTTCTCTAAACTATAGTTCATATGGTGTCATCTCATCGGAATTACGTGGTGCCCTATTTAAAGTGAATGTGGTTGTCTCTAATGCCTAACCCATAAACTATCGTGGTAATTCGATAAGAGACATCATGGTATGCATCATATCCAATAGGGTGCAGTTATGATGTTCGGACACACCATCACACTATGGTGTTCCAGGCTGTATTAGTTGTGAAAAAATTTCCACAATGTCTTAATTCTATGCCAAACTCATAATTCTGATACTCATCTCTATGATCATATCATAGATATTTTATCCTCTTGTCACGACGATCTTCAACTTCACCCTGAAATTACTTGAACCTTTCAATAATTCAGACTCGTGATTCATCAAGTAAATATACTTAGCATCTACTCAAATCATCTGTGAAGTAAGAATATAATGATATCCACTACATGCCTCAGCACTCATTGGGCTGCACACATCAAGATGTATTACTTCCAACAAGTTGCTTTCTTGTTCCATCTTACTAAAAACGAGGCCTTTCAGTCATCTTGCTCATGTGGTATGATTTGCATGTCTCAAGTGATTCAAAATCAAGCGAGTCCAAAGATCCATCAACATGGAGCTTCTTCATGCGTTTTATACCATTGTGACTAAAATTGCAGTGCCACAAGTATGTGGTACTATCATTACTATCTTATATCTTTTGGCATGAACATGTGTATCACTATGATCGGGATTTGATAAACCATTCATTTTAGGTGCAAGACCATTGAAGGTATTATTCAAATAAACAAAGTAACCATTATTCTCCTTAAATGAATAACCGTATTGCGATAAACATAATCCAATCATGTCTATGCTCAACGCAAACACCAAATAACACCAATCCCGATGGTACACGGAGCGTGCGATGCTTGATCACATCAACCTTGGAAACACTTCCAACACATATCATCGTCTCACCTTTGACTAGTCTCCGTTTATTCCGTAGCCTTTCATTTCGAGTTACCAACACTTAGCAACCGAACCGGTATCTAATACCCTACTGC
Organism: Triticum dicoccoides; assembly: GCF_002162155.2. Classification (NCBI taxonomy): domain Eukaryota; kingdom Viridiplantae; phylum Streptophyta; class Magnoliopsida; order Poales; family Poaceae; genus Triticum; species Triticum dicoccoides. Next base: position 547,516,058 of record NC_041380.1, on the reverse strand, counting down.
TACTAGGAGTACTAGTAAAGTACACATTTAATATAATGTATGTCCAATACATACTTCTTTCAACCTTGCCAGCCTTCTCATCTACCAAGTATCTAGGGTGGTTCTGCTTCAGTGACCGTTCCCCTTATTACAGAAGCACTTAGTCTCGGGCTTGGGTTCAACTTTGGGTTTCTTCACTAGAGCAGCAACTGATTTGTCGTTTCATGAAGTATCCCTTTCTTGCCCTTGCCCTTCTTGAAACTAGTGGTTTTACTAACCATTAACAATTGATGCTCCTATTTGATTTCTACTTTCGCGGTGTCGCGAATAGCTCAAGGATCATCATATCTATCCCTGATATGTTATAGTTCATCATGAAGCTCTAGTAGCTTGGTGGCAGTGACTTTGGAGAACCATCACCATCTCATCTGGAAGATCAACTCCCACTCGATTCAAGCGATTGTAGTACTCATACAATCTGAGCACATGCTCAACGATTGAGCTTTTCTCCTTAGTGTGCAGGCTTAAGAAACTTGTCAAAGGTCTCATACCTCTTGACGTGGGCACTAGCCTGAAATCCCAATTTCAGTCCTTGGAACATCTCATATGTTCTGCGATGTTTCAAAAACGTCTTTGGTGCCTCAATTCTAAACCATTTAGCATTACGCACTGAACTATCATGTAGTCATCAAAACGTGTATGTCAGATGTTCGCAACATCCACAACCGACGTTCGAGGTTCAGCTCACTGAGCGGTGCATTAAGGACATAATCCTTCTGCGCAGCAATGAGGGCAATCCTCTGTTTACGAACCCAGTCCGCATAATTGCTACTATCAACTTTCAACTAAATTTTCTCTAGGAACATATCTAAAACATTAGAACTAAAGCGTAAGCTACGACATAATTGAAGGAAATATGCCCTAGAGGCAATAATAAAGTTATTATTTATTTCCTTATATCATGATAAAAGTTTATTATTCATGCTAGAGTTGTATTAACCGGAAACATAATACATGTGTGAATACATAGACAAACAGAGTGTCACTAGTATGCCTCTACTTGACTAGCTTGTTAATCAAAGATGGTTATATTTCCTAACCATGGACAAAGAGTTGTTATTTGATTAACGGGATCACATCATTAGTTGAATGATCTGATTGACATGACCCATTCCATTAGCTTAGCACCCGATCGTTTAGTATGTTGCTATTGCTTTCTTCATGACTTATACATGTTCCTATGACTATGAGATTATGCAACTCCCATTTGCCAGAGGAACACTTTGTGTGCTACCAAACGTCACAACGTAACTGGGTGATTATAAAGGAGCTCTACAGGTGTCTCCAAAGGTACATGTTGGGTTGGCGTATTTCGAGATTAGGATTTGTCACTCCGATTGTCGGAGAGGTATCTCTGGGCCCTCTCGGTAATGCACATCACTTAAGCCTTGCAAGCATTGTAACTAATGAGTTAGTTGCGGGATGATGTATTACAGAACGAGTAAAGAGACTTGCCGGTAATGAGATTGAACTAGGTATTGAGATACCGACGATCGAATCTCGGGCAAGTAACATACCGATGACAAAGGGAACAACTTATGTTGTTATGCAGTCTGACCGATAAAGATCTTCGTAGAATATGTAGGAGCCGATATGAGCATCTAGGTTCCGCTATTGGTTATTGACCGGAGACGTGTCTCGGTCATGTCTACATTGTTCTCGAACCCGTAGGGTCCGCACGCTTAAGGTTTCAATGACAGTTACATTATGAGTTTATGAGTTTTGATGTACCGAAGTTAGTTCGGAGTCCCGGATGTTATCACGGACATGACGAGGAGTCTCGAAATGGTCGAGACATAAAGATTGATATATTGGACGGCTATATTCAGACACCGGAAGTGTTCCGGGTGATTTCGGAGAAAACCGGAGAGCCGGAGGGTTACCGGAACCCCCCCGGGAGAAATAATGGGCCTTATGGGCCTTAGTGGAGAGAGAGAGGGGCAGCCAAAGGTGGTCCGCGCGCCTCTTCCCCCCCTTGTCTGAATTGGACTAGGAGAGGGGGGGCGGCGCCCCCCTTTCCCTCTCCCTCCCCACTTCCTTCCCCCTCCTAGTAGGAGTCCTACTCCTACTAGGAGGAGGACTCCTCCTTGGCGTGCCATAGAGGGCCGGCCGGCCTCCTCCCCTTGATCCTTTATATACGGGGGTAGAGGGCACCCCTTGAAACACAAGTTGATCCACGTGATCATATTCTTAGCCGTGTGCGGTGCCCCCTTCCACCATAGTCCTCGATAATATTGTAGTGGTGCTTAGGCGAAGCCCTGCGACGGTAGTACATCAAGATCGTCACCACGCCATCGTGCTGACGGAACTCTTCCCCGACACTTTGCTGGACCGGAGTCCGGGGATCGTCATCGAGCTGAACATGTACTAGAACTCGGAGGTGCCGTAGTTTCGGTGCTTGATCGGTCGGGTCGTGGAGACGTACGACTACATCAACCAAGTTAACGCTTCCATTGCCGATCTACAAGGGTACGTAGATCACACTCTCCCCCTCTCGTTGCTATGCATCACCATGATCTTGTGTGTGCGTAGGAATTTTTTTTGAAATTACTACGTTCCCCAATAGTGGCATCCGAGCCTAGGTTTTATATGTTGAGGTTATATGCACGAGTAGAACACAAGTGAATTGTGGGCGATATAAGTCATACTGCTTACCAGCATGTCATACTTTGGTTCGGCAGTATTGTTGGACGAATCGGCCCGGACCGACATTACGCGTACGCTTACGCGAGACCGGTTCTCCCGACGTGCTTTGCACATAGGTGGCTTGCGGGTGACAGTTTCTCCAAATTTAGTTGAACCGAGTGTGGCTACGCCCGGTCCTTGCGAAGGTTAAAACAACACCAACTTGACCAACTATCGTTGTGGTTTTGATGCGTAGGTAAGATTGGTTCTTGCTTAAAGCCCGTAGCAGCCAAGTAAAACTTGCAACAACAAAGTAGAGGACATCTAACTTGTTTTTGCAGGGCATGTTGTAATGTGATATGGTCAAGACATGATGCTAAATTTTATTGTATGAGATGATCATGTTTTGTAACCGAGTTATCGGCAACTAGCAGGAGCCATATGGTTGCCGCTTTATTGTATGCAATGCAATCACGTTGTAATGCTTTACTTGATCACTAAGCGGTAGCGATAGTTGTGGAAGCATAAGATTGGCGAGACGACAACGATGCTACGGTGGAGATCAAGGTGTCGTGCCGGTGACGATGGTGATCACGACGGTGCTTCGGAGATGGAGATCACAAGCACAAGATGATGATGGCCATATCATATCACTTATATTGATTGCATGTGATGATCTTTTATGCATCTTATCTTGCTTTGATTGACGGTAGCATTATAAGATGATCTCTCACTAAATTATCAAGAAGTGTTCTCCCTGAGTATGCACCGTTGCGAAAGGTCTTCATGCCGAGACACCACGTGATGATCGGGTGTGATAGGCTCTACGTTCAAATACAACGGGTGCAAAATAGTTGCACACGCGGAATACTTAGGTTATACTTCACGAGCCAAGCATATACAGATATGGCCTCGGAACACGGAGACCGAAAGGTCGAGCGTGAATCATATAGTAGATATGATCAACATAGTGATGTTCACCAATGAAACTACTCCATCTCACGTGATGATCGGACATGGTTTAGTCGATTTGGATCACGTAATCACTTAGAGGATTAGAGGGATGTCTATCTAAGTGGGAGTTCTTTAAGTAATATGATTAATTGAACCTAAATTTATCATGAACTTAGTACCTGATAGTATCTTGCTTGTTTATGTATGATTGTAAATGGCCCGTGCTGTTGTTCCGTTGAATTTTAATGCGTTCCTTGAGAAAGCAAAGTTGAAAGATGATGGTAGCAATTACACGGACTGGGTCCGTAACTTGAGGATTATCCTCATTGCTGCATAGAAGAATTACGTCCTGGAAGCACCGCTGGGTGCCAGGCCTGCTGCTGGAGCAACACTAGATGTTGTGAACGTCTGGCAGAGCAAAGCTGATGACTACTCGATAGTTCAGTGTGCCATGCTTTACGGCTTAGAACCGGGACTTCAACAACGTTTTGAACGTCATGGAGCATATGAGATGTTCCAGGAGTTGAAGTTAATATTTCAAGCAAATGCCCGGATTGAGAGATATGAAGTCTCCAATGAGTTCTATAGCTGTAAGATGGAGTAGAACAGTTCTGTCAGTGAGCATATACTCAAAATGTCTAGGTATAATAATCACTTGATTCAAATGGGAGTTAATCTTCCAGATGATTGCGTCATTGATAGAATTCTCCAATCACTGCCACCAAGCTACAAGAGCTTCATGATGAACTATAATATGCAAGGGATGAATAAGACTATTCCTGAGCTCTTCGCAATGCTGAAAGCTGCGGAGGTAGAAATCAAAAAGGAGCATCAAGTGTTGATGGTCAACAAGACCACTAGTTTCAAGAAAAAGGCAAAGGCAAGAATAGGGGGAACTTCAAGAAGAACAACAAGCAAGTTGCTGCTCAAGAGAAGAAACCCAAGTCTGGACCTAAGCCTGAAACTAAGTGCTTCTACTGCAAGCAGACTGGTCACTGGAAGCGGAACTGCCCCAAGTATTTGGCGGATAAGAAGGATGGCAAGGTGAACATGAAGGAAATATGCCCTAGAGGCAATAATAAAGTTATTATTTATTTCCTTATATCATGATAAAAGTTTATTATTCATGCTAGAATTGTATTAACCGGAAACATGATACATGTGTGAATACATAGACAAACAGAGTGTCACTAGTATGCCTCTACTAGACTAGCTTGTTAATCAAAGATGGTTATGTTTCCTAACCATGGACAAAGAGTTGTCATTTGATTAACGGGATCACATCATTAGTTGAATGATCTGATTGACATAGCTTAGCACCCGATCGTTTAGTATGTTGCTATTGCTTTCTTCAAGACTTATACATGTTCCTATGACTATGAGATTATGCAACTCCCGTTTGCCAGAGGAACACTTTGTGTGCTACCAAACATAACAACGTAACTGGGTGATTATAAAGGAGCTCTACAGGTGTCTCCAAAGGTACATGTTGGGTTGACGTATTTCGAGATTAGGATTTGTCACTCCGATTGTCGGAGAGGTATCTCTGGGCCCTCTCGGTAATGCACATCACTTAAGCCTTGCAAGCATTGCAACTAATGAGTTAGTTGCGGGATGATGTATTACAGAACGAGTAAAGAGACTTGCCGGTAACGAGATTGAACTAGGTATAGGATACCGACGATCGAATCTCGGGCAAGTAACATACCGATGACAAAGGGAACAACGTATGTTGTTATGCGTCTGACCGATAAAAGATCTTCGTAGAATATGTAGGAGCCAATATGAGCATCCAGGTTCCGCTATTGGTTATTGACCGGAGACATGTCTCGGTCATGTCTACATTGTTCTCGAACCCGTAGGGTCCGCACGCTTAAGGTTACGATGACAGTTATATTATGAGTTTATGCATTTTGATGTACCGAAGGTTGTTCGGAGTCCCGGATGTGATCACGGACATGACGAGGAGTCTCGAAATGGTCGAGACATAAAGATTGATATATTGGAAGCCTATGTTCGGATATCGGAAGTGTTCCGGGTGAAATCGGGATTTTACCGGAGTACCGGGAGGTTACCGGAACCCCCCGGGAGGTATATGGGCCTTAGTGGGCCTTAGTGGAAGAGAGGAGAGGTGGCCAGAGATGGGCCACGTGCCCCTCCCCCCTTGGTCCGAATTGGACAAGGAGAGGGGGCCGGCCCCCCTTCCTCCTCTCTCTCCTCTTTCCCCCCCTCCACGAATCCTATTCCAACTAGGAAAGGGGGGGAGTCCTACTCCGAGAAGGAGTAGGACTCCTCCTGGCGCGCCACACCTTGGCCGGCTGGCCCCCTCCCTTGAACCTTTATATACGGAGGCAGGGGCACCCCTAGAGACACAAGTTGATCCACGTGATCATATTCTTAGCCGTGTGCGGTGCCCCCTTCCACCATAGTCCTCGATAATATTGTAGCGGTGCTTAGGCAAAGCCCCGCGACAGTAGTACATCAAGATCGTCACCACGCCGTCGTGCTGACGGAACTCTTCCCCGCCACTTTGCTGGATCGGAGTCCAGGGATCGTCATCGACCTGAACGTGTGCTAGAACTCGGAGGTGCCGTAGTTTCGGTGCTTGATCGGTCGGGCCATGGAGACGTACGACTACATCAACCAAACGATTCCGTTGTCGATCTACAAGGGTACGTAGATAATACTCTCCCCTCTCGTTGCTATGCATCACCATGATCTTGCGTGAGCGTAGGAATTTTTTTGAAATTACTACGAAACCCAACAGTGGCATCCGAGCCTAGGTTTTATATGTTGATATTATATGCACGAGTAGAACACAAGTGAGTTGTGGGCGATATAAGTCATACTGCTTACCAGCATGTCATACTTTGGTTCGGCGGTATTGTTGGACGAAGCGGCCCGGACCGACATTACGTGTACGCTTACGCGAGACCGGTTCTCCCGACGTGCTTTGCACATAGGTGGCTTGCGGGTGACAGTTTCTCCAAATTTAGTTGAACCGAGTGTGGCTACGCCCGGTCCTTGCGAAGGTGAAAATAGCACCAACTTGAAAAACTATCGTTGTGGTTTTGATGCGTAGGTAAGATTGGTTCTTGCTTAAAGCCCGTAGCAGCCAAGTAAAACTTGCAACAACAAAGTAGAGGACATCTAACTTGTTTTTGCAGGGCATGTTGTAATGTGATATGGTCAAGACATGATGCTAAATTTTATTGTATGAGATGATCATGTTTTGTAACCGAGTTATCGGCAACTGGCAGGAGCCATATGGTTGTCGCTTTATTGTATGCAATGCAATCGCGTTGTAATGCTTTACTTTATCACTAAGCGGTAGCGATAGTCGTGGAAGCATAAGATTGGCGAGACAATAACGATGCTACGGTGGAGATCAAGGTGTCGCGCCGGTGACGATGGTGATCACGACGGTGCTTCGGAGATGGAGATCACAAGCACAAGATGATGATGGCCATATCATATCACTTATATTGATTGCATGTGATGTTTATCTTTTATGCATCTTATCTTGCTTTGGTTGACGGTAGCATTATAAGATGATCTCTCACTAAATTATCAAGAAGTGTTCTCCCTGAGTATGCACCGTTGCGAAAGTTCTTCGTGCCGAGACACCACGTGATGATCGGGTGTGATAGGCTCTACGTTCAAATACAACGGGTGCAAAATAGTTGCACACGCGGAATACTCAGGTTATACTTCACGAGCCAAGCATATACAGATATAGCCTCGGAACACGGAGACCAAAAGGTCGAGCGTGAATCATATAGTAGATATGATCAACATAGTGATGTTCACGAATGAAACTACTCCATCTCACGTGATGATCGGACATGGTTTAGTCAATTTGGATCACGTAATCACTTAGAGGATTAGAGGTATGTCTATCTAAGTGGGAGTTCTTTAAGTAATATGATTAATTGAACCTAAATTTATCATGAACTTAGTACCTGATAGTATCTTGCTTGTTTATGTATGATTGTAGATGGCCCGTGCTGTTGTTCCGGTTAATTTTAATGCGTTCCTTGAGAAAGCAAAGTTGAAAGATGATGGTAGCAATTACACGGACTGGGTCTGTAACTTGAGGATTATCCTCATTGCTGCACAGAAGAATTACGTCCTGGAAGCACCGCTGGGTGCCAGGCCTGCTGCTGGAGCAACACCAGATGTTGTGAACGTCTGGCAGAGCAAAGCTGATGACTACTCGATAGTTCAGTGTGCCATGCTTTCCGGCTTAGAACCGGGACTTCAACGACGTTTTGAACGTCATGGAGCATATGAGATGTTCCAGGAGTTGAAGTTAATATTTCAAGCAAATGCCCGGATTGAGAGATATGATGTCTCCAATAAGTTCTATAGCTATAAGATGGAGGAGAACAGTTCTGTCAGTGAGCATATACTCAAAATGTCTGGGTATAATAATCACTTGATTCAAATGGGAGTTAATCTTCCAGATGATTGCGTCATTGACAGAATTCTCCAATCACTGCCACCAAGCTACAAGAGCTTCGTGATGAACTATAATATGCAAGGGATGAATAAGACTATTCCCGAGCTCTTCGCAATGCTGAAAGCTGCGCAGGTAGAAATCAAAAAGGAGCATCAAGTGTTGATGGTCAACAAGACCACTAGTTTCAAGAAAAAGGGCAAAGGGAAGAAGAAGGGGAACTTCAAGAAGAACAACAAGCAAGTTGCTGCTCAAGAGAAGAAACCCAAGTCTGGACCTAAGCCTGAAACTGAGTGTTTCTATTGCAAGCAGACTGGTCACTGGAAGCGGAACTGCCCCAAGTATTTGGCGGATAAGAAGGATGGCAAGGTGAACATGAAGGAAATATGCCCTAGAGGCAATAATAAAGTTATTATTTATTTCCTTATATCATGATAAAAGTTTATTATTCATGCTAGAATTGTATTAACCAGAAACATGATACATGTGTGAATACATAGACAAACAGAGTGTCACTAGTATGCCTCTACTAGACTAGCTTGTTAATCAAAGATTGTTATGTTTCCTAACCATGGACAAAGAGTTGTCATTTGATTAACGGGATCACATCATTAGTTGAATGATCTGATTGACATAGCTTAGCACCCGATCGTGTAGTATGTTGCTATTGCTTTCTTCATGACTTATACATGTTCCTATGACTATGAGATTATGCAACTCCCGTTTGCCAGAGGAACACTTTGTGTGCTACCAAACGTCACAACGTAACTGGGTGATTATAAAGGAGCTCTACAGGTGTCTCCAAAGGTACATGTTGGGTTGGCGTATTTCGAGATTTGGATTTGTCACTCCGATTGTCGGAGAGGTATCTGTGGGCCCTCTCGGTAATGCACATCACCTAAGCCTTGCAAGCATTGCAACTTATGAGTTAGTTGCGGGATGATGTATTACAGAACGAGTAAAGAGACTTGCCGGTAACGAGATTGAACTAGGTATAGGATACCGACGATCGAATCTCGGGCAAGTAACATACCGATGACAAAGGGAACAACGTATGTTGTTATGTGGTCTGACCGATAAAAGATCTTCGTAGAATATGTAGGAGCCAATATGAGCATCCAGGTTCCGCTATTGGTTATTGACCGGAGACATGTCTCGGTCATGTCTACATTGTTCTCGAACCCGTAGGGTCCGCACGCTTAAGGTTACGATGACAGTTATATTATGAGTTTATGCATTTTGATGTACCGAAGGTTGTTAGGAGTCCCGGATGTGATCATGGACATGACGAGGAGTCTCGAAATGGTCGATACATAAAGATTGATATATTGGGAGCCTATGTTTGGATATTAGAAGTGTTCCGGGTGAAATCGGGATTTTACCGGAGTACCGGGAGGTTACCGGAACCCCCCGGGAGGTATATGGGCCTTAGTGGGCCTTAGTGGAAGAGAGGAGAGGTGGCCAGAGATGGGCCGCGCGCCCCTCCCCCCCTTGGTCCGAATTGGACAAGGAGAGGGGGCCGGCCCCCCTTCCTCCTCTCTCTCCTCTTTCCCCCCCTCCACGAATCCTATTCCAACTAGGAAAGGGGGGGAGTCCTACTCCGAGAAGGAGTAGGACTCCTCCTGGTGCGCCACACCTTGGCCAGCCGACCCCCTCCCTTGAACCTTTATATACGGAGGCAGGGGCACCCCTAGAGACACAAGTTGATCCACGTGATCATATTCTTAGCCGTGTGCGGTGCCCCCTTCCACCATAGTCCTCGATAATATTGTAGCGGTGCTTAGGCGAAGCCCTGCGACAGTAGTACATCAAGATCGTCACTACGCCGTCGTGCTGACGGAACTCTTCCCCGACACTTTGCTGGATCGGAGTCCGGGGATCGTCATCGAGCTGAACGTGTGCTAGAACTCGGAGGTGCCGTAGTTTCGGTGCTTGATCGGTCGGGCCATGGAGACGTACGACTACATCAACCAAACGATTCTGTTGTCGATCTACAAGGGTACGTAGATCATACTCTCCCCTCTCGTTGCTATGCATCACCATGATCTTGCGTGAGCGTAGGAATTTTTTTGAAATTACTACGAAACCCAACAGTGGCATCCGAGCCTAGGTTTTATACGTTGATATTATATGCACGAGTAGAACACAAGTGAGTTGTGGGCGATATAAGTCATACTGCTTACCAGCATGTCATACTTTGGTTCGGCGGTATTGTTGGACGAAGCGGCCCGGACCGACATTACGTGTACGCTTACGCGAGACCGGTTCTCCCGACGTGCTTTGCACATAGGTGGCTTGCGGGTGACAGTTTCTCCAAATTTAGTTGAACCGAGTGTGGCTACGCCCGGTCCTTGCGAAGGTTAAAACAACACCAACTTGACAAACTATCGTTGTGGTTTTGATGCGTAGGTAAGATTGGTTCTTGCTTAAGCCTATAGCAGCCACGTAAAATATGCAACAACAAAGTAGAGGACGTCTAACTTGTTTTTGCAGGGCATGTTGTGATGTGATATGGTCAAGACATGATGCTAAATTTTATTGTATGAGATGATCATGTTTTGTAACCGAGTTATCGGCAACTGGCAGGAGCCATATGGTTGTCGCTTTATTGTATGCAATGCAATCGCGCTGTAATGCTTTACTTTATCACTAAGCGGTAGCGATAGTCGTGGAAGCATAAGATTGGCGAGAAGACAACGATGCTACGATGGAGATCAAGGTGTCACGCCGGTGACGATGGTGATCATGACGGTGCTTCGGAGATGGAGATCACAAGCACAAGATGATGATGGCCATATCATATCACTTATATTGATTGCATGTGATGTTTATCTTTTATGCATCTTATCTTGCTTTGATTGACGGTAGCATTATAAGATGATCTCTCACTAAATTATCAAGAAGTGTTCTCCCTGAGTATGCACTGTTGTGAAAGTTCTTCGTGCTGAGACACCACGTGATGATCGGGTGTGATAGGCTCTACGTTCAAATACAACGGGTGCAAAACAGTTGCACACGCGGAATACTCAGGTTATACTTGACGAGCCAAGCATATACAGATATGGTCTCGGAACACGGAGACCGAAAGGGCGAGCGTGAATCATATAGTAGATATGATCAACATAGTGATGTTCACCAATGAAACTATTCCATCTCACGTGATGATCGGACATGGTTTAGTTGATTTTGATCACGTAATCACTTAAAGGATTAGAGGGATGTCTATCTAAGTGGGAGTTCTTTAAGTAATATGATTAATTAAACCTAAATTTATCATGAACTTAGTACCTGATAGTATCTTGCTTGTTTATGTATGATTGTAGATAAATGGCCCGTGCTGTTGTTCCGTTGATTTTTAATGCGTTCCTTGAGAAAGCAAAGTTGAAAGATGATGGTAGCAATTACACGGACTGGGTCCGTAACTTGAGGATTATCCTCATTGCTGCACAGAAGAATTACGTCCTCGAAGCACCGCTGGGTGCCAGGCCTGCTGCTGGAGCAACACCAGATGTTGTGAACGTCTGGCAGAGCAAAGCTGATGACTACTCGATAGTTCAGTGTGCCATGCTTTACGGCTTAGAACCGGGACTTCAACGACGTTTTGAACGTCATGGAGCATACGAGATGTTCCAGGAGTTGAAGTTAATATTTCAAGCAAATGCCCGGATTGAGAGATATGAAGTCTCCAATAAGTTCTATAGCTGCAAGATGGAGGAGAACAGTTCTGTCAGTGAGCATATACTCAAAATGTCTGGGTATAATAATCACTTGATTGAAATGGGAGTTAATCTTCTAGATGATTGCGTCATTGACAGAATTCTCCAATCACTGCCACCAAGCTACAAGAGCTTCGTGATGAACTATAATATGGAAGGGATGAATAAGACTATTCCCGAGCTCTTCGCAATGCTGAAAGCTGCGGAGGTAGAAATCAAAAAGGACCATCAAGTGTTGATGGTCAACAAGACCACTAGTTTCAAGAAAAAGGGCAAAGGGAAGAAGAAGGGGAACTTCAAGAAGAACAACAAGCAAGTTGCTGCTCAAGAGAAGAAACCCAAGTCTGGACCTAAGGCTGAAACTGAGTGCTTCTACTGCAAGCAGAGTGGTCACTGGAAGCGGAACTGCCCCAAGTATTTGGCGGATAAGAAGGATGGCAAGGTGAACAAAGGTATATGTGATATACATGTTATAGATGTGTACCTTACTAATGCTCGCAGTAGCACCTGGGTATTTGATACTGGTTCTGTTGCTAATATTTGCAACTCGAAACAGGGACTGCGGATTAAGCGAAGATTGGCTAAGGACGAGGTGACGATGCGCGTGGGAAACGGTTCCAAAGTCGATGTGATCGCAGTCGGCACGCTACCTCTACATCTACCTTCGGGATTAATATTAGACCTAAATAATCGTTATTTGGTGCCAGCGTTAAGCATGAACATTATATCTGGATCTTGTTTGATGCGAGACGGTTATTCATTTAAATCAGAGAATAATGGTTGTTCTATTTATATGAGTAATATCTTTTATGGTCATGCACCCTTGAAGAGTGGTCTATTCTTATTGAATCTCGATAGTAGTAACACACATATTCATAATGTTGAAGCCAAAAGATGCAGAGTTGATAATGATAGTGCAACTTATTTGTGGCACTGCCGTTTAGGTCATATCGGTGTAAAGCGCATGAAGAAACTCCATACTGATGGACTTTTGGAACCACTTGATTATGAATCACTTGGTACTTGCGAACCATGCCTCATGGGCAAGATGACTAAAACGCCGTTCTCCGGTACTATGGAGAGAGCAACAGATTTGTTGGAAATCATACATACAGATGTATGTGGTCCGATGAATATTGAGGCTCGAGGCGGATATCATTATTTTCTCACCTTCACAGATGACTTAAGTAGATATGGGTATATCTACTTAATGAAACATAAGTCTGAGACATTTGAAAAGTTCAAAGAATTTCAGAGTGAAGTTGAAAATCATCGTAACAAGAAAATAAAGTTTCTACGATCTGATCGTGGAGGAGAATATTTGAGTTACGAGTTTGGTGTACATTTGAAACAATGCGGAATAGTTTCGCAACTCACGCCACCCGGAACACCACAGCGTAATGGTGTGTCCGAACGTCGTAATCGTACTTTACTAGATATGGTGCGATCTATGATGTCTCTTACTGATTTACCGCTATCGTTTTGGGGTTATGCTTTGGAGACGGCCGCATTCACGTTAAATAGGGCACCATCAAAATCCGTTGAAACGATGCCTTATGAACTATGGTTTGGCAAGAAACCAAAGTTGTCGTTTCTGAAAGTTTGGGGCTGCGATGCTTATGTGAAAAAGCCTCAACCTGATAAGCTCGAACCCAAATCGGAGAAATGTGTCTTCATAGGATATCCAAAGGAGACTATTGGATACACCTTCTATCACAGATCCGAAGGCAAGACTTTTGTTGCTAAGTTCGGAAACTTTCTAGAGAAGGAGTTTCTCTCGAAAGAAGTGAGTGGGAGGAAAGTAGAACTTGATGAGGTAACTGTACCTGCTCCCTTATTGGAAAGTAGTGCATCACAGAAAACTGTTTCTGTGACACCTACACCAATTAGTGAGGAAGCTAATGATAATGTTCATGAAACTTCAGAACAAGATACTACTGAACCTCGTAGATCAACCAGAGTGAGATCCGCACTAGAGTGGTACGGTAATCCTGTTCTGGAAGTCATGCTACTAGATCATGATGAACCTACGAATTATGAAGAAGCGATGGTGTAACACCCTCGATGCGACTATAGCTCCCACGTGTCGAGGCACGACTTAGAGACATAATCGCATTGAAGGCATATGTCGCAAGTTAGGCAATCTTCACAACTCCCATGTAATATAAATAATAAAGGGAAGAACATAGTTGGCTTACACTCGCCACGTCAATCAAGAACATAAATAACATTACATCATCCAAAACACTCATGGCTCGACTATGGTGCCAAAATAGAAGAGAACCCAACATGCGACACGGTCCCAATCACCCCCAACTGGGCACCACTACTGATCATCGGGAAAGGAAACGTAGTAATGCTGAGAGTCCTCGTCGAACTCCCACTTGAGCTCGTACTCGTCACCTGGAACGGAATCACCTGGACCTGCATCTGGAGTTATAGTATCTGTGAGCCACAGGGACTCAGCAATCTTGCACCCTCGCGATCAAGACTATTTAAGCTTATAGGAAGGGTAAGGCAAAAGTATATGTGGAGCTGCAGCAAGCGACTAGCAAGTATGGTTGCTAACTTATACGCAAAGGAGAGCGAGAAGAGGAGGCAAAGCACGAGCGAGAATCTAGAGGAACAACCTGCGCAAACATAACTCCAACACCGTGTCCACTTCTCGGACTCCGCCGAGAAGAGGCCATCACGGTAACACACTCAGTTGATTCATTTTAATTAATTAAGGTTCAAGTTGTCTACAACCGGACATTAACAAATTCCCATCTGCCGATAACCGCGGGCACGGCTTTCGAAAGTTCAATCCCTGAAGGGGAGTCCCAACTTAGCCCATGACAAGATCTCACGGTCAACGAAGGAATAGACATCCTCCCAAGACGTTCCGATCAGACTCGGTGTCTCGGTAACTCAAGACACTTCGATAGGTTAAAACAAGACCGGCAACACCGCCCGAATGTGCCGACAAATCCCGATAGGAGCTGCACATATCTCTTCCTCAGGGCACACTCAGATGAACACTACGTACAACTAAAACCAACCCACAAGTTGCCCTGAGGTGGCGCTGCAAGTGGCTCTATTTGGACCAACACTCAGAGGAGCACTGGCCCGAGGGGGTTAAAATAAGATGACCCTTGAGTCTGCAGAACCCAAGGGAAAGAAAAGGCTAGGTGGCGAATGGAAAAACCAATGTTGGGCATTGCTGGAAAAGCTTTAATCAAGGCGAACTATCAAGGGGTTCCCATTATAACCCAACCGCGTAAGGAACGCAAATCCGGGAACATAACACCGATATGACAGAAACTAGGGCGGCAAGAGTGGAACAAAACACTAGGCGAGAGGCCGAGCCTTCCATCCTTCACCAAGTATATAGATGCATTAAGATAACATAGCAATATAATGATATCCCAACAAGTAAGTAAATGTTCCAACAAGGAACGGCTCCAAACTTCACCTGCAACTAGCAACGCTATAAGAGGGGCTGAGCAAAGCGGTAACATAGCCAATCAACGGTTTGCTAGGACAAGGTGAGTTAGAGGTTTGACATGGCAATTGGGAGGCTGACAAGCAAAAGGTAGGCATCGTAGCATTGGCATAGCAAGAGCGAGCAAACTAGCATAGCAAAGATAGTAGTGATTTTGAGGGTATGATCATCTTGCCTGCACAGTTGTCAGAGTTGACTGGATCCTCACAAGCAAACTCAACGGGCTCCTCGTTAGCGAACTCGTCTCCCGGCTCTACCCAAACAAGACAAACAAGCAACAAGGATCCGATCAACCACGTGCAAACTCAAACAAAAAGATGCAATGAAGATATGCTATGCGAGATGCGACGCGGGATGCAAAATGCAAGATATGACAGGAAATGCATTAACCTGGCCTCAACTTGGAATTCCAAGGGTGCCACTGGAAAGATGAGATGAAATCGCTTGAAAACGATACAAAGAACGCCGGAATTGGAGTTACGGTTTGGAAATGGCAAGCATTTCAAGAATGACATCGGTCTGCGATTTACAGCAAGTAGGCATCTAAATGCAATGAAATAAACATGCTACAGCCACTAAACATGACAACAAAATACATGGCAGGGATGTACACAAGATGCTTAACAAAAGACTAGCACTGAGCTACGGCCAATTCATCCATTAGCAGGTTCAAACAAGCATGGCAAAAACGCAAATGCAAAACAGATTCCAGACTTAGTGAAATTAATACTTGTCTGAAATTTCAGATCACGAAGCCCTCTTCGGAGCAGCAAAACAACATGATACATGACCTGATTAAGACAAGTAAGAACATGGCATGGAGCTACTCAACAAGCTTAACAAAAGACCCAAAGTGACCTGGGGCCAAAAGGGTTCACAAAATATACTAACGGGCACACGAACATAGCAAAAACATAATCAGTTTTCAGACTTGGTGAAAACTGAGACATGCTGAAATATAACTCACGAAGGCATGTAAACGAGCTCGATGCACTCACTACGGTGTAAGTCATGGCAAGGAAAGCATACATCCGTTAAGAAGGCACAAAATGCTAGTTAGACATGGCAAGAACAATGGCATAGCATGCACGGATCAACTACAATAGCATCGGCAAAATCGCAAACGAGTTGACGATCTGCCCAGATTCACCACGAAGCAAAAGTAGAGCTCGATTGACTCAAGGTAGGGTCCTCCATAATTGCAAACAAATACATGGATGGATAGATCATAACAAGATTAACAAAACTCCTTTACTGATCATTCTCAAAAGAGGCACGGATCACTAGGAAACAAGCTGAACATATGGCATCATGAACTAAATAATCACAGACTTAGTGAAAACAACTAAGTCTCTAAAAACAGATTTACCGGGTGCCTCACTTTGCAAGATTGCACAAGCCACCACACACATCCTAAAAATGCATGTGTTGCACCTCTGGAAAGAAGACAAAACCCTTAACAAAACATATGAAGGACTCACAGGCATAGCATGCACACATTAATCATGGCAAAAATGACAAAAGTCTAAGATGAACTAGCAGATCTGACAATTTACTCACGAAGCCTCCTTCTAATAGCATTTTGGGCATCAGGATGAGCTCAAATGAAAATGATGCAATGTAATGAAATTGTGTACTCGTCGAGACGAACAGTTTGATATACTATATGTCCAAATCGGAGCTACGGATGCAAAGTTACGGGGCCTCGAACAGGAGCATATGAAGTTAAAATTCCTGGGACTTAGCAAAAAAAAAACTCACGGATTAGATCTAGGGTTTCGCAGGGAAACCGAGGCGCGGCCGGCACTGTTCACCGAAGCTCTCCGGCGAGGAAGCAGGGCTCCGGCGAGGAGGGAGTTGGCGCCGGCGAGGGCTGCCGGACGACGGGGTCGGCGGCGGCCGGAGCAGGGCCCGCCGGCGACGGGCTTGGCGGC
>NC_041380.1:547455361-547498050 GCF_002162155.2 Triticum dicoccoides | reverse complement strand
CGGCGGCGGCGGAGTGGCGAGGGCCACGTGGCAACGCCCGGTTGGGCGCGGGCGGCGGCGGACGCTGTCCGGCCGGGGGCAGACACGTCCGTCGGTGTGGGGATCTGTTTTTTTAGACTAGGGTTTCGGGGAGAGAGAGATCCGAAAACGAAGGGGGGTGTATATATAGGCATAGAGGGAGCTAGGTGAGGCCAAATGAGGTGCGGTTTTCGGCCACGCGATCGTGATCGAACGCTCTAGGACATGGAGCAGAGTTTGGTGGGTTTTGGGCCAAATTGGAGGGGTGTTGGGCTGCAACACACACGAGGCCTTTTCGGTCCCTCGGTTAACCGTTGGAGTATCAAACGAAGTCCAAATGGCACGAAACTTGGCAGGCGGTCTACCGGTAGTAAACCAAGGCCGCTTGACAAGTCTTGGTCCAATCCGGAAATGTTTAATCCCCACACACGAAAGAAAGCTAGAAATGACCACCGGAGGAGAACGGAGCGCCGGAATGCAAAACGGACTACGGGGAAAATGCTTGAATGCATGAGATGAACATGTATGCAAATGCAATGCACATGATGACATGATATGAGATGCATGAAAACGAAAACAACACACGGAGACAAAGACCCGAACCCGAGAAATAAATATAACTTAACGCCGGAAACGGCAAGAGTTGGAGTACAAATTGGGAAAGTTACATCTGGGGCGTTACAACACTCCACCACTATGAAAAGATCTCGTCCAGAGATCTAGGACTGAAAGAACTCCGAGTACTCAGAACGGAGGTGATCCTCGTGTTCCCAGGTAGCTTCACGGTCGGAATGGTGTGACCACTTGACTTTGAGAAATTTGATTGACTTGTTGCGAGTCTTGCGTTCAGTCTCTTCAAGAATAGCAACTGGGTGCTCACGATAAGAGAGATCTTCTTGGAGCTCAATGTCCTCGAAGTTGACTGTGCGGTCAGGAGTCTTGAAGCACTTTCGAAGCTGAGAGACATGGAACACATCATGAACATTTGCAAAGTTTGAAGGAAGCTCGAGTTGATAGGCGTGGTCGCCTCTCTTGCTGACAATCTTGAAAGGTCCCACATATCTAGGGGCAAGCTTCCCTTTGATACCGAAGCGACGAGTACCTTTCATAGGAGAAATACGGAGGTAAACATGATCTCCGATCTCGAAAGCCAAATCACGGTGCTTACTATCATAGTAGCTCTTCTGGTGGGATTGGGCTGCTTTGAGGTTATCACGAATGACTTTGCACATTTCTTCTGCTTCTTTGATTAAGTCATTACCCAAAAGCTGACGTTCACCGGTTTCAGACCAGTTGAGAGGGGTACGGCACTTCCTGCCATACAGAATTTCAAATGGGGCCTTGCCCGAACTTGCTTGAAAACTGTTGTTGTAGGAAAATTCAGCATAAGGAAGACAATCCTCCCACTTCATGCCGAAGGAGATCACACAAGCCCTGAGCATATCTTCAAGAATCTGGTTGACACGCTCGACTTGACCGCTTGTTTGAGGATGGAAAGCAGTGCTAAAGCGGATGTTCGTGCCCATGGCCTTCTGAAAAGAATCCCAAAACTTTGAGGTAAAGATGCTTCCACGGTCTGAAGATATCACCTGAGGAATACCGTGCAGAGAGACAATGCGAGAGGTATAGAGTTCCGCCAATTGAGCTGCGGTGATTGACTCTTTGATAGGCAGAAAGTGAGCCACTTTGGTGAGTTTGTCGATGACAATGAATATAGCATCATTGCCACGCTTGGACTTTGGAAACCCAGTCACGAAGTCCATTTCAATGTGGTCAAACTTCTATTCTGGAATGGCAAGAGGTTGGAGGAGACCTGCTGGCCTTTGGTGTTCTGCCTTCACTCTTCTGCAGACATCACATTCATTCACGAATTGAGCGATCTCGCGCTTCATTCGAGTCCACCAATAAGCTTGCTTAAGGTCCTGATACATCTTCGTGCTCCCAGGGTGGATGGAGAGGAGAGAATTGTGAGCCTCGTTCATGATCACTTTACGGAGGTCACCTTTGGGAACAACAATACGATCCTCGAAGAAGAGAGTGTCCTTGTCATCAAGGCGGTAGCACTTGTACTTGGACTGACTCTTGACAATCCCAATCTTCACCTTTTTCACCATAGCATCAAGAAGCTGGGCTTGGCGAATCTGGTCTTCTATGGTAGGAGAGACTTGAAGGTTGGCGAGGAAACCTTGAGGAACAACTTGCAGATTAAGCTTGCGGAAAGCTTCACAAAGCTCAGGTTGATAAGGCTTGAGAATCAGACTGTTGCAGTAGGCCTTTCTTCTCAAAGCGTCAGCAATCACATTAGCCTTGCCTGGAGTATACTCAATACTCGGATTATACTCTTGAATCATTTCGACCCATCGAGTTTGCCTTAGGTTGAGATTAGGCTGAGTGAAGATGTACTTGAGACTCTTGTGATCAGTGAAAATGTCCACTTTCCTTCCCAATAGAAGATGTCTCCAAGTCAAAAGAGCATGCACAACTGCCGCCAACTCGAGATCATGAGTGGGGTAGTTCTTCTCATTAGGCTTTAACTGGCGAGATGTATAAGCAACAACTTTCTTCTCTTGCATCAAAACTGCGCCAAGACCTTGGAGAGAGGCATCACAAAAGACCTCGTACGGCTTGGATTCATTAGGCAGAGTCAGAACTGGAGCACTGGTCAATTTCTCTTTCGAAGTGTTGAAAGCAATATCACACTCCGGAGACCAAACGTACTTGACGTGCTTCTGAAGAAGATTTGAGAGAGGCTTCGCGATCTTAGAAAAGTTTTCAACGAATCTTCGGCAATAGCTTGCGAGACCGAGAAAACTACGGAGTTTCTTCACGTTCTGAGGAGGTTCCCAATTCACTATTGCGGACACCTTCTCAGGATTCACGGAAATGCCCTTGGCAGAGATGATATGACCAAGATAAAGAACCTCATCGAGCCAAAATTCGCACTTGGAGAACTTGGCGTAGAACTGATGTTCTCTGAGCTTATCAAGAACCAAACGCAAGTGCTTGGCATGATCTTCCTTGTTCTTGGAGAAAACCAGAATGTCGTCGAGATAGACCAAAACGAAGTCATTGGTGTAGGCGTTGAAGATGAAGTTCATCATGCGAGAGAACGTCGGAGGAGCGTTGGCGAGGCCAAAAGACATGACAGTGTATTCATATGAACCAAAGCTTGTTCTGAATGTTGTCTTGGGAATATCTTCTTCACGAATGCGAATCTGGTGATAACCCATACGGAGATCAAGCTTGGAGAATACTTGAGCACCTTTGAGTTGTTCGAACATCTCATTGATGTTGGGAAGTGGGTATTTGTTCTTGATGGTCTTCTTGTTCACTGGACGGTAATCAACACAAAGTCGGTCCGTTCCATCCTTCTTCTTCACAAAAAGAACACCACAACCCCACGGAGAAGAAATAGGCCGGATGAGACCCATTCTTTCTTGCTCATCGAGTTGCTTCTTCAACTCCTTCAACTCTTCAGGTCCGAGCTTGTAAGGACGTTTGCACACAGGTTCCGTGCCAGGCTCAAGTTCAATAACGAATTCAACTGGCCGGTGCGGAGGCATTCCTAGGAGCTCTTCTGGAAAGACGTCTTGATATTCGCAAACGACTGGAATTTGTGAAATAGCGTCCAATTCACCCTTCTCATTGAGAGAAAACAGACGGATGGTATTATCCCGTGCGGCAAAGACAATTACATCCTCAGACGAATGAGTCAATTGAATCTGCCTGGCTGCACAATCAAGCTGAGCCTTGTGCTTAGAAAGCCAATCCATTCCGAGAATAAGATCAATATCCGAGTTACCAAGAACCACCGGAGAAGAGAGAAACTTGTAATCGCCCAACGTGATAGAGACATCCGGGACGCAATTGTTAGAAGTCATTTGCTTGCCCGGAGACACAATCTTCAATGGAACAGGAATCCTTTCGGTCACAAAATCATGCTTGGCCACAAATGGAGTTGAAATAAAAGAAAGCGATGCACCAGTGTCAAAAAGAACTTTTGCCGGAACATCGTTAACAGGAAGGTTACCCATGATCACATCTGTCGAGTCCTCTGCCTGAGCTGCATTCATCAAATTGACCTTGGCGTGCTTGGGGTTATGCTTGACCACAGCTGTACTTGCTGATCTAACAGGAGGAGGAGGAGGAAGACGCCTATGGTTGAAACACTTGTTGGCATAGTGACCCTTCTGTTGGCACTTGTTACACGTGACCTCTGAAAGCGGACGGTGATACGGAGCACTCGATCTTGGAGGTTGAGACGAAGTCTTGTTCTGAAAACCAGGGTTGGGTGGGTGGGAAGAACCACTGCCACCTTTGCTCTTCTGCTGATACGGCTGACGGAATGGAGGAGGAGGAAGCCAAAACTTCTGCTGCTTGGCCACTTGAGTAGAGGAAGAAGGTGTAACATCTCTGACTCGCTTCCTGGAAGCATCACACCTCAACTGAGCAGCCTCTTGCTTCAGTGCCATGTTGTAGAACTCATCGTATCTCAAGGGCTCGAAGAGGACAAGAGCGAGCCGAATATCTTCTCTGAGACCACCCCTGAACTGATATATCATGCTCTTCTCATCAGGCACGTCCTGCTTGGCAAAGCGGGCGAGCTTCTAGAACAACTTGTTGTAGTCATAGACAGACAAAGAGCCTTGCTTCAGATTGCGGAATTCCTCATGCTTGCTTTCAACCACGCTCTGCGGAATATGATGAGCTCAGAAATCTTGACGGAAATCATCCCAAGTGATCAGACGTCCACCTTGGAGTCCTTGTACTGCGGGAACCATTCTGCAGCTTGATCTTTGAGTTGGAAGGAAGCGAACTTCACAAAGTCCTCAGGCCTGACGTTACTGCACTCGAAATGCTTACACAGATCCACAAGCCAATCGTCAGCATCGGTTGCCTCAACACAATTGCTGAAAGTCTTTGGCCCGTTAGCAAGGAACTGGTTGAGTGTAGCAAAGTGACTCTGATTGCTGCCTTGATTCCCTTGACTGCCTTGATTGCGCTCTTGAAGAATTTGCATGATCAGCTGAGTGTTTGCATTAGTTGCGGCCATCACAGCTTGCCATGCCTCTAGAGGAGGTGGAGGCGGTGGCGGATCTTGATTCTGGTTCTGACTTCTTAGCGGGAGCCATCCTGAAGAGGTTGACCACCGTTAGCACAAAGACAGATAAATGAAGCTGAAACCAACGGAATGAAAATTGCAACATATAGTCTTTACATCCGAACAAAATGAACGAATGCATTCCTCTTGAAATGGTAACATATCCATAAATTGAGAAGCCACGTAGAATTAGGTAGGAGAAGTAAATCAACAAGGTACAGATCAAGAACGAATAATTAGTAAGAAATCCCAATCTCAAACCAATATTCGTGGAAGAAGAACTAGAGCTACTAGAATTCCCACCTATGAAACTCCCGAACTTTTCCGGTTATGCAATCAGGTGTTGGGGATACAGGGGAAGCATAATATCTCACCCAAACTAGCAAATCCTACATCCAGCTGTATCCATCCTTCAACACATAACCAAGAAACCTTCGGAAACCATCTACCTCAACCTTCGAAAAGCATCCGTTATACAAGTTATGGCGATACTCCCGAACTCCCGCCCCAGTACTGGGTGGCGTCGAGGTTATCTCACCAACGAACTGTATAAAAGAGATTTTCGATGTCGGCGAACATATCTCATGTATTCCAGAATTGCAACGATAAAATTATGATGACAACACCTCAGAGCTCAACTCCCCGGGACACTTCCACTAAACCCCTGACAGGAGGCACCAAGACAGTATTCTCATCATAATCCATCAGAACGATTCCAAGATACTCGCGTGATCCTAAAATTTTTTTAGTGAAATTTGAGAAGAGAAGAGTCAAAACTCTACGTCAGGATGCCTTACCAGAGCGATGAGGAGACTGGGAAGTAAAAAGAATTCCTAAGCTCTCCGATATATTTGGGGCTGCGATGCTTATGTGAAAAATCCTCAACCTGATAAGCTCGAACCCAAATTGGAGAAATGTGTCTTCATAGGATATCCAAAGGAGACTATTGGATACACCTTCTATCACAGATCCGAAGGCAAGACTTTTGTTGCTAAGTTCGGAAACTTTCTAGAGAAGGAGTTTCTCTCGAAATAAGTGAGTGGGAGGAAAGTAGAACTTGACGAGGTAACTGTACTTGCTCCCGTATTGGAAAGTAGTGCATCACAGAAAATTGTTTCTGTGACACCTACACCAATTAGTGAGGAAGCTAATGATAATGTTCATGAAACTTCAGAACAAGATACTACTGAACCTCGTAGATCAACCAGAGTGAGATCCGCACTAGAGTGGTACGGTAATCCTGTTCTGGAAGTCATGCTACTAGATCATGATGAACCTACGAATTATGAAGAAGCGATGGTGTAACACCCTCGATGCGACTATAGCTCCCACGTGTCGAGGCACGACTTAGAGACATAATCGCATTGAAGGCATATGTCGCAAGTTAGGCAATCTTCACAACATCCCATGTAATATAAATAATAAAGGGAAGAACATAGTTGGCTTACACTCGCCATGTCAATCAAGAACATAAATAACATTACATCATTCAAAACACTCATGGCCCGACTACGGTGCCAAAATAGAAGAGAACCCAACATGCGACACGGTCCCAATCACACCAACTGGGCACCACTACTGATCATCGGGAAAGGAAACGTAGTAACGCTGAGAGTCCTCGTCGAACTCCCACTTGAGCTCGTACTCGTCACCTGGAACGGAATCACCTGGACCTGCATCTGGAGTTATAGTATCTGTGAGCCACAGGGACTCAGCAATCTCGCACCCTCGCGATCAAGACTATTTAAGCTTATAGGAAGGGTAAGGCAAAAGTATATGTGGAGCTGCAGCAAGCGACTAGCAAGTATGGTGGCTAACTTATACGCAAAGGAGAGCGAGAAGAGGAGGCAAAGCACGAGCGAGAATCTAGAGGAACAACCTGCGCAATCATAACTCCAACACCGTGTCCACTTCCCGGACTCCACCGAGAAGAAGCCATCACGGTAACACACTCAGTTGATTCATTTTAATTAATTAAGGTTCAAGTTGTCTACAACCGGACATTAACAAATTCCCATCTGCCCATAACCGCGGGCACGGCTTTCGAAAGTTCAATCCCTGCAGGGGAGTCCCAACTTAGCCCATGACAAGCTCTCACGGTCAACGAAGGAATAGACCTCCTCCCAAGATGTTCCGATCAGAGTCGGTGTCTCGGTAACTCAAGACACTTCAACAGGTTAAAACAAGACCAGCAACACCGCCCGAATGTGCTGACAAATCCCGATAGGAGCTGCACATATCTCTTTCTCAGGGCACACTCAGATGAACACTACGTACAACTAAAACCAACCCTCAAGTTGCCCCGAGGTGGCGCTGCAAGTGGCTCTATTTGGACCAACACTCAGAGGAGCACTGGCCCGGGGGGGTTAAAATAAGATGACCCTTGAGTCTGCAGAACCCAAGGGAAAGAAAAGGCTAGGTGGCGAATGGAAAAACCAATGTTGGGCATTGCTGGAAAAGCTTTAATCAAGGCGAACTATCAAGGGGTTCCCATTATAACCCAACCGCGTAAGGAACGCAAATTCGGGAACATAACACCGATATGACGGAAACTAGGGCGGCAAGAGTGGAACAAAACACTAGGCGAGAGGCCGAGCCTTCCACCCTTCACCAAATATATAGATGCATTAAGATAATATAGCAATATAATGATATCCCAACAAGTAAGTAAATGTTCCAACAAGGAACGGCTCCAAACTTCACCTGCAACTAGCAACGCTATAAGAGGGGCTGAGCAAAGCGGTAACATAGCCAATCAACGGTTTGCTAGGACAAGGTGAGTTAGAGGTTTGACATGGCAATTGGGAGGCTGACAAGCAAAAGGTAGGCATCGTAGCATTGGCATAGCAAGAGCGAGCAAACTAGCATAGCAAAGATAGTAGTGATTTCGAGGGTATGATCATCTTGCCTGCACAGTTGTCAGAGTTGACTGGATCCTCACAAGCAAACTCAACGGGCTCCTCGTTAGCGAACTCGTCTCCCGGCTCTACCCAAACAAGACAAACAAGCAACAAGGATCCGATCAACCACGTGCAAACTCAAACAAAAAGATGCAATGAAGATATGCTATGCGAGATGCGACGCGGGATGCAAAATGCAAGATATGACAGGAAATGCATTAACCTGGCCTCAACTTGGAATTCCAAGGGTGCCACTGGAAAGATGAGATGAAATCGCTTGAAAACGATACAAAGAACGCCGGAATTGGAGTTACGGTTTGGAAATGGCAAGCATTTCAAAAATGACACCGGTCTGCGATTTACAGCAAGTAGGCATCTAAATGCAATGAAATGAACATGCTACAGCCATCAAACATGACAACAAAATACATGGCATGATGTACACAAGATTCTTAACAAAAGACTAGCACTGAGCTACGGCCAATTCATCCATTAGCAGGTTCAAACAAGCATGGCAAAAACGCAAATGCAAAACAGATTCCAGACTTAGTGAAATTAACACTTGTCTGAAATTTCAGATCACGAAGCCCTCTTCGGAGCAGCAAAACAACATAATACATGACCTGATTAAGACAAGTAAGAGCATGGAATGGAGCTACTCAACAAGCTTAACAAAAGACCCAAAGTGACCTGGGGCCAAAAGGGTTCACAAAATATACTAACGGGCACACGAACATAGCAAAAACATAATCAGTTTTCAGACTTAGTGAAAACTGAGACATGCTGAAATATAACTCACGAAGGCATGTAAACAAGCTCGATGCACTCACTACGGTGCAAGTCATGGCAAGGAAAGCATACATCCATTAAGAAGGCACAAAATTCTTGCTAGACATGGCAAGAACAATGGCATAGCATGCACGGATCAACTACAATAGCATCGACAAAATCGCAAACGAGTTGACGATCTGCCCAGATTCACCAGGAAGCAAAAGTAGAGCTCGATTGACTCAAGCTAGGGTGCTCCATAATTGCAAACAAAGACATGGATGGATAAAGCATAACATGATTAACAAAACTCCTTTACTGATCATTCTCAAAAGAGGCACGGATCACTAGGAAACAAGCTGAAAATATGGCATCATGAACTAAATAATCACAGACTTAGTGAAAACAACTAAGTCTCTGAAAACAGATTTACCGGGTGCCTCACTTTGCAAGCTTGCACAAGACACCACACACATCCTAAAAATTCATGGGTTGCACCTCTGTAAAGAAGACAAAACCCTTAACAAAACATATGAAGGACTCACAGGCATAGCATGCACACATTAATCATGGCAAAAATGACAAAAGTCTAAGATGAACTAGCAGATCTGACAATTTACTCACGAAGCCTCCTTCTAACAGCATTTTGGGCATCAAGATGAGCTCAAATGAAAATTATGCAATGGAATGAAATGATGTACTCGTCGAGGCGAACATTTTGATATACTATATGTCCAAATCGGAGCTACGGATGCAAAGTTACGGAGCCTCGAACAGGAGCATATGAAGTGAAAATTCCTGGGACTTAGCAAAAAAAAACCTCACGGATTAGATCTAGGGTTTCGCACGGAAACCGAGGCGCGGCCGGCATTGTTCACCGAAGCTCTCCAGCGAGGAAGCAGGGCTCCGGCGATGAGGGAGTCGGCGCCGGCGAGGGCTGCCGGACGACAGGGTCGGCGGCGGCCGGAGCAGGGCCCGCCGGCGACGGGCTTGGCGGCGGGGCGGCGAGCTTGGCGAGGCGGGGTCCGGCGCGTGGCGGCGAGGGCCGGGTCCGGCGAGTCGGCGGCGAGAGGAGGCGGCGTCGGCGCCGGAGAAGAAGGGCGGCGCGGGCGGCGGAGGATGACCCGGGCGGCAGCGTTGCTACGGGCCTCGGGGGCCCGACTCGGGCCTCCCGGGCTACGACGGCGGCGGAGTGGCGAGGGCCACGTGGCAACGCCCGGTTGGGCGCGGGCGGCGGCGGACTCTGTCCGGCCGGGGGCGGACACGTCCGTCGGTGCGGGGATCTGTTTTTTTAGAGTAGGGTTTCGGGGAGAGAGAGATCCGAAAACGAAGGGGGTGTATATATAGGCATAGAGGGAGCTAGGAGAGGCCAAATGAGGTGCGGTTTTCGGCCACGCGATTGTGATCGAACGCTCTAGGACATGGAGCAGAGTTTGGTGGGTTTTGGGCCAAATTGGAGGGGTGTTGGGCTGCAACACACACGAGGCCTTTTCGATCCCTCGGTTAACCGTTGGAGTATCAAACGAAGTCCAAATGACACGAAACTTGGCAGGCGGTCTACCGGCAGTAAACCAAGGCCGTTTGGCAAGTCTCGGTCCAATCTGGAAATGTTTAATCCCCACACACGAAAGAAAGCTAGAAATGACCACCGGAGGAGAACGGAGCACCGGAATGCAAAACGGACAACGGGGAAAATGCTCGAATGCATGAGACGAACACGTATGCAAATGCAGTGCACATGATGACATGATATGAGATGCATGAAAACGAAAACAACACATGGAGACAAAGACCCAAACCCGAGAAATAAATATAACTTAACGCCGGAAACGGCAAGAGTTGGAGTACAAATTGGGAAAGTTACATCTGGGGTGTTACAGATGGTGAGCCCAGATTCCGCAAAATGGCTTGAAGCCATGAAATCTAAGATGGGATCCATGTATGAGAACAAAGTATGGACTTTGGTTGACTTGCCCAATGATCGGCAAGCAATTGAGAATAAATGGATCTTCAAGAAGAAGACTAACGCCGACGGTAATATTACTGTCTAGAAAGCTCGACTTGTCGCAAAAGGGTTTCGGCAAGTTCAATGGATTGACTACGATGAGACCTTCTCACCCGTAGCGATGCTTAAGTCTGTCCGAATCATGTTAGCAATTGCCGCATTTTATGATTATGAAATTTGGCAGATGGATGTCAAAACTGCATTCCTGAATGGATTTCTGGAAGAAGAGTTGTATATGATGCAACCGGAAGGTTTTGTCGATCCAAAGGGAGCTAACAAAGTGTGCAAGCTCCAGCGATCCATTTATGGACTGGTGCAAGCCTCTCGGAGTTGGAATAAACGCTTTGATAGTGTGATCAAAGCATTTGGTTTTATACAGACTTTTGGAGAAGCCTGTATTTACAAGAAAGTGAGTGGGAGCTCTGTAGCATTTCTGATATTATATGTGGATGACATATTACTGATTGGAAATGATATAGAATTTCTGGATAGCATGAAGGGATACTTGAATAAGAGTTTTTCAATGAAAGACCTCGGCGAAGCTGCTTACATATTAGGCATAAAGATCTATAGAGATAGATCAAGACGCTTAATTGGACTTTCACAAAGCACATACCTTGACAAAATTTTGAAGAAGTTCAAAATGGATCAAGCAAAGAAAGGATTCTTGCCTGTGTTACAAGGTTTGAAATTGAGTAAGACTCAATGCCCGACCACTGCAGAAGACAGAGAGAATATGAAAGATGTTCCCTATGCATCAGCGATAGGATCTATCATGTATGCAATGCTGTGTACCAGACCTGATGTGTGCCTTGCTATAAGTCTAGCAGGGAGGTACCAAAGTAATCCAGGAATGGATCATTGGACAGCGGTCAAGAACATCCTGAAATACCTGAAAAGGACTAAGGATATGTTTCTCGTATATGGAGGTGACAAAGAGCTCGTCATAAATGGTTACGTTGATGCAAGCTTTGACACTGATCCGGACGATTCTAAATCGCAAACCGGATATGTGTTTACATTAAATGGTGGAGCTGTCAGTTGGTGCAGTTCTAAACAAAGCGTCGTAGCGGGATCTACATGTGAAGCGGAGTACATAGCTGCTTCGGAAGCAGCGAACGAAGGAGTCTGGATGAAGGAGTTCATATCCGATCTAGGTGTCATACCTAGTCATCGGGTCCAATGAAAATCTTTTGTGACAATACTGGTGCAATTGCCTTGGCGAAGGAATCCAGATTTCACAAGAGAACCAAGCACATCAAGAGACGCTTCAATTCCATCCGGGATCTAGTCCAGGTGGGAGACATAGAGATTTGCAAGATACATACGGACCTGAATGTTGCAGACCCATTGACTAAGCCTCTTCCACGAGCAAAACATGATCAGCACCAAGGCTCCATGGGTGTTAGAATCATTATTGTGTAATCTAGATTATTGACTCTAGTGCAAGTGGGAGACTGAAGGAAATATGCCCTAGAGGCAATAATAAAGTTATTATTTATTTCCTTATATCATGATAAAAGTTTATTATTCATGCTAGAATTGTATTAACCGGAAACATGATACATGTGTGAATACATAGACAAACAGAGTGTCACTAGTATGCCTCTACTAGACTAGCTTGTTAATCAAAGATGGTTATGTTTCCTAACCATGGACAAAGAGTTGTCATTTGATTAACGGGATCACATCATTAGTTGAATGATCTGATTGACATGACCCATCCCATTAGCTTAGCACCCGATCGTTTAGTATGTTGCTATTGCTTTCTTCATGACTAATACGTGTTCCTATGACTGGATTATGCAACTCCCGTATGCCAGAGGAACACTTTGTGTGCTACCAAACGTCACAACGTAACTGGGTGATTATAAAGGAGCTCTACAGGTGTCTCCAAAGGTACATGTTGGGTTGGCGTATTTCAAGATTAGGATTTGTCACTCCGATTGTCAGAGAGGTATCTCTAGGCCCTCTCGGTAATGCACATCACTTAAGCCTTGCAAGCATTGCAACTAATGAGTTAGTTGCGGGATGATGTATAATAGAACGAGTAAAGAGACTTGCCGGTAACGAGATTGAACTAGGTATAGGATACCGACGATCGAATCTCGGGCAAGTAACATACCGATGACAAAGGGAACAACGTATGTTGTTATGCGGTCTGACCGATAAAAGATCTTCGTAGAATATGTAGGAGCCAATATGAGCATCCAGGTTCCGCTATTGGTTATTGACCGGAGACGTGTCTCGTTCATGTCTACATTGTTCTCGAACCCGTAGGGTCCGCACGCTTAAGGTTACGATGATAGTTATATTATGAGTTTATGCATTTTGATGTACCGAAGGTTGTTCGGAGTCCTGGATGTGATTACGGACATGACGAGGAGTCTCAAAATGGTCGAGACATAAAGATTGATATATTGGAAGCCTATGTTTGGATATCGGAAGTGTTCCGGGTGAAATCGGGATTTTACCGGAGTACCGGGAGGTTACCGGAACCCCCCGGGAGGTATATGGGCCTTAGTGGGCCGTAGTGGAAGAGAGGAGAGGTGGCCAGAGATGGGCCGCGCGCCCCTCCCCCCTTGGTCCGAATTGGACAAGGAGAGGGGGCCGGCCCCCCTTCCTCCTCTCTCTCCTCTCCCCCCCCCTCCACGAATCCTATTCCAACTAGGAAAGGGGGGGAGTCCTACTCCCAGAAGGAGTAGGACTCCTCCTGGCGCGCCACACCTTGGCCGGGCGGCCCCCTCCCTTGAACCTTTATATACGGAGGCAGGGGCACCCCTAGAGACACAAGTTGATCCATGTGATCATATTCTTAGCCGTGTGCCGTGCCCCCTTCCACCATAGTCCTCGATAATATTGTAGCGGTGCTTAGGCGAAGCCCTGCGACAGTTGTACATCAAGATTGTCACCACGCCGTCGTGCTGACGGAACTCTTCCCCGACACTTTGCTGGATCGGAGTCCGGGGATCATCATCGAGCTGAACGTGTGCTAGAACTCGGAGGTGCCGTAGTTTCGGTGCTTGATCGGTCGGGCCGTGGAGGCGTACGACTAGATCAACCAAACGCTTCCGTTGTCGATCTACAAGGGTACGTAGATCATACTTTCCCCTCTCCTTGCTATGCATCACCATGATCTTGCGTGAGTGTAGGAAATTTTTTGAAACTACTACGAAACCCAACAGAACAAAGGTATATGTGATATACATGTTATTGATGTGTACCTTACTAATGCTCGCAGTAGCACCTGGGTATTTGATACCGGTTCTGTTGCTAATATTTGCAACTTGAAACAGGGACTACAAATTAAGCGAAGATTGGCTAAGGACGAGGTGACGATGCGCGTGGGAAATGGTTCCAAAGTCGATGTGATCGCGGTCGGCACGCTACCTCTACATCTACCTTCGGGATTAATATTAGAACTAAATAATTGTTTTTTGGTGCCAGCGTTAAGCATGAATATTATGTCTGGATCTTGTTTGATGTGAGACGGTTATTCATTTAAATCAGAGAATAATGGTTGTTCTATTTATATGAGTAATATCTTTTATGGTCATGCACCCTTGAAGAGTGGTCTATTCTTATTAAATCTCGATAGTAGTCACACACATATTCATAATGTTGAAGCCAAAAGATGCAGAGTTGATAATGATAGTGCAACTTATTTGTGGCACTGCTGTTTAGGTCATATCAGTGTAAAGTGCATGAAGAAACTCCATACTGATGGACTTTTGGAACCACTTGATTATGAATCACTTGGTACTTGCGAACCGTGCCTCATGGGCAAGATGACTAAAACGCCGTTCTCCGTACTATGGAGAGAGCAACAGATTTGTTGGAAATCATACATACAGATGTATGTGGTTCGATGAATATTGAGGCTCGTGGCGGATATCATTATTTTCTCACCTTCACAGATGACTTAAGCAGATATGGGTATATCTACTTAATGAAACATAAGTCTGAAACGTTTGAAAAGTTCAAAGAATTTTAGATTGAAGTTGAAAATCATCATAACAAGAAAATAAAGTTTCTACGATCTGATCGTGGAGGAGAATATTTGAGTTACGAGTTTGGTGTACATTTGAAACAATGCGGAATAGTTTCCCAACTCACGCCACCCGGAACACCACAGCGTAATGGTGTGTCCGAACATCGTAATCGTACTTTACTAGATATGGTGCTTTCTATGATGTCTCTTACTGATTTACCGCTATCGTTTTGGGGTTATGCTTTGGAGACGACCGCATTCACGTTAAATAGGGCACCATCAAAATCCGTTGAGACGATGCCTTATGAACTATGGTTTGGCAAGAAACCAAAGTTGTCGTTTCTGAAAGTTTGGGGCTGCGATGCTTATGTGAAAAAGGTTCAACCTGATAAGCTCGAACCCAAATCGGAGAAATGTGTCTTCATAGGATATCCAAAGTGGACTATTGGATACACCTTCTATCACAGATCCGAAGGCAAGACTTTTGTTGCTAAGTTCGGAAACTTTCTAGAGAAGGAGTTTCTCTCGAAAGAAGTGAGTGGGAGGAAAGTAGAACTTGACGAGGTAACTGTACCTGCTCCCTTATTGGAAAGTAGTACATCACAGAAAACTGTTTCAGTGACACCTACACCAGTTAGTGAGGAAGCTAATGATAATGATCATGAAACTTCAGAACAAGATACTACTGAACCTCGTAGATCAACCAGAGCGAGATCCGCTCCAGAGTGGTACGGTAATCTAGTTCTGGAAGTCATGCTACTAGATCATGATGAACCTACAAACTATGAAGAAGCGATGGTGAGCCCAGATTCCGCAAAATGGCTTGAAGCCATGAAATCTGAGATGGGATCCATGTATGAGAACAAAGTGTGGACTTTGGTTGACTTGCCCAATGATCGGCAAGCAATTGAGAATAAATGGATCTTCAAGAAGAAGGCTGACGCCGACGGTAATATTACTTTCTACAAAGCTCGACTTGTCGCAAAAGGGTTTCGGCAAGTTCAAGGGGTTGACTACGATGAGGCCTTCTCATCCGTAGCGATGCTTAAGTCTGTCCGAATCATGTTAGCAATTGCCGCATTTTATGATTATGAAATTTGGCAGATGGATGTCAAAACTGCATTCCTGAATGGATTTCTGGAAGAAGAGTTGTATATGATGCAACCGGAAGGTTTTGTCGATCCAAAGGGAGCTAACAAAGTGTGCAAGCTCCAGCGATCCAATTATGGACTGGTGCAAGCCTCTCGAAGTTGGAATAAACGTTTTGATAGTGTGATCAAAGCATTTGGTTTTATACAGACTTTTGGAGAAGCCTGTATTTACAAGAAAGTGAGTGGGAGCTCTGTAGCATTTCTGATATTATATGTGGATGACATATTACTAATCGGAAATGATATAGAATTTCTGGATAGCATAAAGGGATACTTGAATAAGAGTTTTTCAATGAAAGACCTCAGTGAAGCTGCTTACATATTAGGCATAAAGATCTATAGAGATAGATCAAGACGTTTAATTGGACTTTCACAAAGCACATACCTTGACAAGATTTTGAAGAAGTTCAAAATGGATCAAGCAAAGAAAGGGTTCTTGCCTGTGTTATAAGGTGTGAAGTTGAGTCAAACTCTATGCCCGACCACTGCAGAAGATAGAGAGAAAATTAAAAAGATGTTCCCTATGCTTCAGCCATAGGCTCTATCATGTATGCAATGCTATGTACCAGACCTGATGTGTGCCTTGCTATAAGTCTAGCAGTGAGGTACCAAAGTAATCCAGGAGTGGATCATTGGACAGCGGTCAAGAACATCCTGAAGTACCTGAAAAGGACTAAGGATATGTTTCTCGTATATGGAGGTGACAAAGAGCTCATCGTAAATGGTTACGTTGATGCAAGCTTTGACACTGATCCGGACGATTCTAAATCGCAAACCGGATACGTGTTTACATTAAACGATGGAGCTGTCAGTTGGTGCAGTTCTAAACAAAGCGTCGTGGCGGGATCTACGTGTGAAGCGGAATACATAGTTGCTTCGGAAGCAGCAAATGAAGGAGTCTGGATGAAGGAGTTCATATCCGATCTAGGTGTCATACCTAGTGCATCGGGTCCAATGAAAATCTTTTGTGACAATACTGGTGCAATTGCCTTGGCGAAGGAATCCAGATTTCACAAGAGAACCAAGCACATCAAGAGACGCTTCAATTCCATCCGGGATCTAGTCCAGGTGGGAGACATAGAGATTTGCAAGATACATACGAATCTGAATGTTGCAGACCCGTTGACTAAGCCTCTTCCACGAGCAAAACATGATCAGCACCAAGGCTCCATGGGTGTTAGAATCATTACTGTGTAATCTAGATTATTGACTCTAGTGCAAGTTGGAGACTGAAGGAAATATGCCCTGGAGGCAATAATAAAGTTATTATTTATTTCCTTATATCATGATAAAATTTTATTATTCATGCTAGAATTGTATTAACCGGAAACATAATACATGTGTGAATGCATAGACAAACAGTGTCACTAGTATGCCTCTACTTGACTAGCTCGTTAATCAAAGATGGTTATGTTTCCTAACCATGGACAAAGAGTTGTTATTTGATTAACGGGATCACATCATTAGTTGAATGATCTGATTGACATGACCCATTCCATTAGCTTAGCACCCGATCGTTTAGTATGTTGCTATTGCTTTCTTCATGACTTATACATGTTCCTATGACTATGAGATTATGCAACTCCCGTTGGCCAGAGGAACACTTTGTGTGCTACCAAACGTCACAGCGTAACTGGGTGATTATAAAGGAGCTCTACAGGTGTCTCCAAAGGTACATGTTGGGTTGGCGTATTTCGAGATTACGATTTGTCACTCCGATTATCGGAGAGGTATCTCTGGGCCCTCTCGATAATGCACATCACTTAAGCCTTGCAAGCATTGCAACTAATGAGTTAGTTGCGGGATGATGTATTACAGAATGAGTAAAGAGACTTGCCGGTAACAAGATTGAACTAGGTATTGAGATACCGACGATCGAATCTCGGGCAAGTAACATACCGATGACAAAGGGAACAACGTATGTTGTTATGCGGTCTGACCGATAAAGATCTTCGTAGATTATGTAGGAGCCAATATGAGGATCCAGGTTCCGCTATTGGTTATTGACCGGAGATGTGTCTCGGTCATGTCTACATTGTTCTCGAACCCGTAGGGTCCGCACGCTTAAGGTTTCGATGACAGTTACATTATGAGTTTATGAGTTTTGATGTACCGAAGTTAGTTCGGAGTCCCAGATGTGATCACGGACATGACGAGGAGTCTCGAAATGGTCGAGACATAAAGATTGATATATTGGACGGCTATATTCGGACACCGGAAGTGTTCCGGGTGATTTCGGAGAAAACTGGAGGCCGGAGGGTTACCGGAACCCCCTCGGGAGAAATAATGGGCCTTATGGGCCTTAGTGGAGAGAGAGGGGGGCAGCCAAAGGTGGGCCACGCGCCCCTTCCCCCTAGTCCGAATTGGACTAGGAGAGGGGGGCGGCGCCCCCCCTTTCCCTCTCCCTCCCCACTTCCTTCCCCCTCCTAGTAGGAGTCCTACTCCTACTAGGAGGAGGACTCCTCCTTGGCGCGCCATAGAGGGCCGGCCGGCCTCCTCCCCTTGATCCTTTATATACGGGGGTAGAGGCACCCCTTGAAACACAAGTTGATCCACGTGATCATATTCTTAGCCGTGTGCGGTGCCCCTTCCACCATAGTCCTCGATAATATTGTAGCGGTGCTTAGGCGAAGCCCTGCGATGGTAGTACATCAAGATCGTCACCACGCCGTCGTGCTGACGGAACTCTTCCCCGACACTTTGCTGGATCGGAGTCTGGGGATCGTCATCGAGCTGAACGTGTGCTAGAACTCGGAGGTGCCGTAGTTTCGGTGCTTGATCGGTCGGGCCGTGGAGACGTACGACTACATCAACCAAGTTAACGCTTCCATTGTCGATCTACAAGAGTACGTAGATCACACTCTCCCCCTCTCGTTGCTATGCATCACCTTGATCTTGCGTGTGCGTAGGAATTTTTTTTGAAATTACTACGTTCCCCAATAATATATTGCAAAGTCCTTTTGACTATGTTCATGATAATTAAGTTCATCTGATTATTTAATGAACTCCCACTTAGATAGACATCCCTCTAGTCATCTAAGTGATACATGATCTGAGTCAACTAGGCCGTGTCCGATCATCATGTGAGACGGACTAGTCATCATCGGTGAACATCTTCATGTTGATCGTATCTTCTATACGACTCATGTTCGACCTTTCGGTCTTCCGCGTTTCGAGGCCATGTCTGTACATGCTAGGCTCGTCAAGTCAACCTAAGTGTATTGCGTGTGTAAATCTGGCTTACACCCGTTGTATTCGAACGTTAGAATCTATCACACCCGATCATCATGTGGTGCTTCGAAACAACGAACCTTCGCAACGGTGCACAGTTAGGGGGAACACTTTTCTTGAAATTATTGTGAGGGATCATCTTATTTTAGCTACCGTCGTTCTAAGAAAATAAGATGTAAAACATGATAAGCATCACATGCAATCAAATAGTGACATGATATGGCCAATATCATTTTGCTCCTTTTGATCTCCATCTTCGGCGCGCCATGATCATCATCATCACCAGCATGACACCATGATCTCCATCGTCATGATCTCCATCATCGTGTCTTCATGAAGTTGTCTCGTCATCTATTACTTCTACTACTATGGCTAACGGTTTAGCAATAAAGTAAAGTAAATACATGACATTTATGTTGACACGCAGGTCATAAATAAATTAAGACAACTCCTATGGCCCCTGCCGGTTGTCATACTCATCGACATGCAAGTCGTGATTCCTATTACAAGAACATGATCAATCTCATACATCACATATATCATTTATCACATCCTTTTGGCCATATCACATCACACGGCATATGCTGCAAAAACAAGTTAGACGTCCTCTAATTGTTGTTGCAAATTTTTACGTGGCTGCTATAGGTTTCTTAGCAAGAACGTTTCTTACCTACGCAAAAACCACAACGTGATATGCCAATTTATATTTACCCTTCATAAGGACCCTTTTCATCGAATCGGATCCGACTAAAGTGGGAGAGATAGACACCCGCTAGCCACCTTATGCAACTAGTGCATGTCAGTCGGTGGAACCTGTCTCACGTAAGTGTACGTGTAAGGTCGGTCTGGGACGCTTCATCCCACGATGCCGCCGAATCAAGATAAGACTAGTAACGGCAAGTAAATTGACAAAATCGGCGCCCACAACTACTTTTTGTTCTACTCGTGCATAGAAATTACGCATAGACCTGGCTCATGATGCCACTGTTGGGGAACGTAGCAGAATTTTAAAATTTTCTACGCATCACCAAGATCAATCTATGGAGTCATCTAGCAACGAGAGAGAGGAGTGCATATACATACCCTTGTAGATCGCGAGCGGAAGCGTTCAAGAGAACGGGGTTGATGGAGTCGTACTCATCGTGATCCAAATCACCGATGACCGAGCGCCGAACGGATGGCACCTCCGCGTTCAACACACGTACGGTTCGGGAAGACATCTCCTCCTTCTTGATCCAGCAAGGGGGGAGGAGAGGTTGATGGAGATCCAGCAGCACGACGGCGTGGTGGTGGAAACAGCGGGGATCTCGGCATGGCTTCGCCAAGCTCAGCGAGAGGGAGAGGTGTTACGAGGGGAGAGGGAGGCGCCAGGGGCTTGGGTCCGGCTCCCATGAGCCTCCCCACTATATACAGGGGTGGAGGGGGCTGGTTTCTTGCCCTCCAAGTCCATTGGGGCGTTGGCAAAGGTGGGGGAAAGAAATCCCATCATTTCCCTTCCCCACCGATTGTTATCCCCCCTATTTAGGGATCTTGATCTTATCCCTTCGGGATATGATCTTATTCCTTCTAAGGGGGGATCTTGGTGCACCTTGACCAGGGGTGTGGGGCCTTGCCCCCACTACCCACGTTCATGTGGGTCCTCCCATGCAGGTGGGCCCCACTCCGGAACCTTCTAGAACCTTCCCGGTACAATACCGAAAAATCTCGAACATTTCCGGTGGCCAAAATAGGACTTCCTATATATAAATCTTTACCTCCGGACCATTCCGGAACTCCTCGTGATGTCCGGGATCTCATCCGGGACTCTGAACAAATTTCGGGTTACCGCATACTAATATCTCTACAACCCTAGCGTCACCGAACCTTAAGTGTGTAGACCCTACGGGTTCGAGAGACATGCAGACATGACCGAGACGACTCTCCGGTCAATAACCAACAGCGGGATCTGGATACCCATGTTGGCTCCCACATGTTCCACGATGATCTCATCGGATGAACCACGATGTCGAGGATTCAATCAATCCCGTATTCAATTCCCTTTGTCCGGCGGTATTGTACTTGCCCGAGATTCGATCATCGGTATCCGATACCCTGTTCAATCTCGTTACCGGCAAGTCTCTTTACTCATTCCGTAACACATCATCCCGTGATCAACTCCTTGGTCACATTGTGCACATTATGATGATGTCCTGCCGAGTGGGCCCAGAGATACCTCTCCGTCACACGGAGTGACAAATCCCAGTCTCGATTCATGCCAACCCAACAGACACTTTTGGAGATACCCGTAGTGCACCTTTATAGCCACCCAGTTACGTTGTGACGTTTGGCACACCCAAAGCATTCCTACGGTATCCGGGAGTTGCACAATCTCATGGTCTAAGGAAATGATACTTGACATTTAGAAAAGCTTTAGCATACGAACTACACGATCTTTGTGCTAGGCTTAGGATTGGGTCTTGTCCATCACATCATTCTCCTAATGATGTGATCCCGTTATCAATGACATCCAATGTCCATGGTCAGGAAACCGTAACCATCTATTGATCAACGAGCTAGTTAACTAGAGGCTTACTAGGGACATGGTGTTGTCTATGTATCCACACATGTATCTGAGTTTCCTATCAATACAATTCTAGCATGGATAATAAACGATTATCATGAACAAGGAAATATAATAATAACCAATTTATTATTGCCTCTAGGGCATATTTCCAACAGAACAAAGGTATATATGATATACATGTTATTGATGTGTACCTTACTAATGCTCGAAGTAGCACCTGGGTATTTCATACTGGTTCTGTTGCTAATATTTGCAACTCGAAACAGGGACTACGGATTAAGCGAAGATTGGCTAAGGACGAGGTGACGATGCGCGTGGGAAATGGTTCCAAAGTCGATGTGATCGCGGTCGGCACGCTACCTCTACATCTACCTTCGGGATTAGTATTAGACCTAAATAATTGTTATTTGGTGCCAACGTTGAGCATGAACATTATATCTAGATCTTGTTTGATGCGAGACGGTTATTCATTTAAATCAGAGAATAATGGTTGTTCTATTTATATGAGTAATATCTTTTATGGTCATGCACCCTTGAAGAGTGGTCTATTCTTATTAAATCTCGATAGTAGTGACACACATATTCATAATATTGAAGCCAAAAGATGCAGAGTTGATAATGATAGTGCAACTTATTTGTGGCACTGCCATTTAGGTCATATCATTGTAAAGCGCATGAAGAAACTCCATACTGATGGACTTTTGGAACCACTTGATTATGAATCACATGGTACTTGCGAACCGTGTCTTATGGGCAAGATCACCAAAACACCGTTCTCCGGTATTATGGAGAGAGCAACAGATTTGTTGGAAATCATACATACAGATGTATGTGGTCCGATGAATATTGAGGCTCATGGCAGATATCGTTATTTTCTCACCTTCATAGATGACTTAAGCAGATATGGGTATATCTACTTAATGAAACATAAGTCTGAAACATTTGAAAAGTTCAAGGAATTTCAGAGTGAAGTTGAAAATCATCGTAACAAGAAAATAAAATTCCTACGATCTGATCATGCAGGAGAATATTTGAGTTACGAGTTTGGTGTACATTTGAAACAATTGGGAATAGTTTCGCAACTAACGCCACCCGGAACACCGCAGCGTAATGGTGTGCCTGAATGTCGTAATCGTACTTTACTAGATATGGTGCGATCTATGATGTCTCTTACTGATTTACCGCTATCATTTTGGGGTTATGCTTTAGAGACGGCCGCATTCACGTTAAATAGGGCACCATCAAAATCCATTGAGACGACGCCTTATGAACTGTGGTTTGGCAAGAAACCAAAGTTGTCGTTTCTGAAAGTTTGGGGCTGCGATGCTTATGTGAAAAAACTTCAACCTGATAAGCTCGAACCCAAATCGGAGAAATGTGTCTTCATAGGATATCCAAAGGAAACTATTGGATACACCTTCTATCACAGATCCGATGGCAAGACTTTTGTTGCTAAATTCAGAAACTTCCTAGAGAAGGAGTTTCTCTCGAAAGAAGTGAGTGGGAGGAAAGTAGAACTTGATGAGGTAACTGTACCTGCTCCCTTATTGGAAAGTAGTACATCACAGAAACCGGTTTTTGTGACACCTACACCAATTAGTGAGGAAGCTAATGATGATGATCATGAAACTTCAGAACAAGATACTACTGAACCTCGTAGATCAACCAGAGTAAGATCCACACCAGAGTGGTACAGTAATCCTGTTCTGGAAGTCATGCTACTAGGTCATGATGAACCTACGAACTATGGAGAAGCGATGGTGAGCCCAGATTCCGCAAAATGGCTTGAAGTCATGAAATCTGAGATGGGATCCATGTATGAGAACAAAATGTGGACTTTGGTTGACCTGCCCAAAGATCGGCAAGCAATTGAGAATAAATGGATCTTCAAGAAGAAGACTGACGCTGACGGTAATGTTACTGTCTACAAAGCTCGACTTGTTGCAAAAGGTTTTCGACAAGTTCAAGGGATTGACTATGATGAGACCTTCTCACCCGTAGCGATGCTTAAGTCTGTCCGAATCATGTTAGCAATTGCCGCATTTTATGATTATGAAATTTGGCAGATGGATGTCAAAACTGCATTCCTGAATGGATTTCTGGAAGAAGAGTTGTATATGATGCAGCCAGAAGGTTTTGTCGATCCAAAGGGAGCTAACAAAGTGTGCAAGCTCCAGCGATCCATTTATGGACTGGTGCAAGCCTCTTGGAGTTGGAATAAACGCTTTGATAATGTGATCAAAGCATTTGGTTTTGTACAGACTTTTGGAGAAGCTTGTATTTACAAGAAAGTGAGTGGGAGCTCTGTAGCATTTCTGATATTATATGTAGATGCCATATTACTAATCGGAAATGATATAGAATTTCTGGATAGCATAAAGGGATACTTGAATAAGAGTTTTTCAATGAAAGACCTCGGTGAAGCTGCTTACATATTGGGCATTAAGATCTATAGAGATAGATCAAGACGCTTAATTGGACTTTCACAAAGCACATACCTTGACAAAGTTTTGAAGAAGTTCAAAATGGATCAAGCAAAGAAAGGATTCTTGCCTGTGTTACATGGTGTGAAATTGAGTA
The DNA here is from genome assembly GCF_002162155.2 of Triticum dicoccoides. Classification (NCBI taxonomy): domain Eukaryota; kingdom Viridiplantae; phylum Streptophyta; class Magnoliopsida; order Poales; family Poaceae; genus Triticum; species Triticum dicoccoides. Next base: position 547,473,742 of record NC_041380.1, on the reverse strand, counting down.
AGACTCAATGCCCGGCCACTTCAGAAGATAGAGAGAAAATGAAAGATGTTCCCTATGCTTCGGCCATAGGCTCTATCATGTATGCAATGCTGCGTACCAGACCTGATGTATGTCTTGCTATAAGTCTAGCAGGGAGGTACCAAAGTAATCCAGGAGTGGATCACCGGACAGCGGTCAAGAACATCCTGAAATACCTGAAAAGGACTAAGGATATGTTTCTCATATATGGAGGTGACAAAGAGCTCATCGTAAATGGTTACGTTGATGCAAGCTTTGACACTGATCCGGACGATTCTAAATCGCAAACTGGATACGTGTTTACATTAAACGGTGGAGCTGTCAGTTGGTGCAGTTCTAAACAAAGCGTTGTGGCAGGATCTACATTTGAAGCGGAGTACATAGCTGCTTCTGAAGCAGCAGACGAAGGAGTCTGGATGAAGGAGTTCATATCCGATCTAGGTGTCATACCTAGTGCATCGGGTCCAATGAAAATCTTTTGTGACAATACTGGTGCAATTGCCTTGGCAAAGGAATCCAGATTTCACAAGAGAACCAAGCACATCAAGAGATGCTTCAATACCATCTGGGATCTAGTCCGGGTGGGAGACATAGAGATTTGCAAGATACATATGGATCTGAATGTAGCAGACCCGTTGACTAAGCCTCTTCCACGAGCAAAACATGATCAGCACCAAAGCTCCATGGGTGTTAGAATCATTACTGTGTAATCTAGATTATTGACTCTAGTGCAAGTGGGAGACTGAAGGAAATATGCCCTAGAGGCAATAATAAAGTTATTATTTATTTCCTTATATCATGATAAAAGTTTATTATTCATGCTAGAATTGTATTATCCGGAAACAGAATACTTGTGTGAATAGATAGACAAACTAAACGTCACTAGTGTGCCTCTACTTGACTAGCTCGTTAATCGAAGATGGTTATGTTTCCTATGACCCTAGCGTCATCGAACCTTAAGTGTGTAGACCCTACGGGTTCGAGAACCATGTAGACATGACCGAGACAACTCTCTGGCCAATAACCAACAGCGGGATCTGGATACCCATGTTGGCTCCCACATGTTCCACGATGATCTCATCGGATGAACCACGATGTCAAGGACTCAATCAATCTCGTATACAATTCCCTTTGTCTATCGGTACGATACTTGCCCGAGATTCGACCGTCGGTATCCCAATACCTCGTTCAATCTCGTTACCGGCAAGTCTCTTTACTCGTTCCGTAACACATCATCCCGTGATCAACTCATTGGTCACATTGTGCACATTATGATGATGTCCTACCGAGTGGGCCAAGAGATACCTCTCCATTACACGGAGTGACAAATCCCAGTCTCGATTCATGCCAACCCAACAGACACTTTCGGAGATACCCGTAGTGCACCTTTATAGCCACCCAGTTACGTTGTGACGTTTGGTGCACCCAAAGCATTCCTACGGTATCCGGGAGTTGCACAATCTCATGGTCTAACGAAATGATACTTGACATCAGAAAAGCTTTAGCATACGAACTACACGATCTTGTGCTAGGCTTAGGATTGGGTCTTGTCCATCACATCATTCTCCTAATGATGTGATCCCGTCATCAACGACATCCAATGTCCATGGTCAGGAAACCGTAACCATCTATTGATCAACGAGCTAGTCAACTAGAGGCTTACTAGGGACATGGTGTTGTCTATGTATCCACACATGTATCTGAGTTTCCTATTAATACAATTCTAGCATGGATAATAAATGATTATCGTGAACAAGGAAATATAATAATAACTAATTTATTATTGCCTCTAGGGCATATTTCCAACAGTCTCCCACTTGCACTAGAGTCAATAATCTAGTTCACATCACTATGTGATTGTAGAGAATCCAACACCCATGGGGTGTGTTCATATCTTGCTTGTGAGAGAGGTTTATTAGTCAATGGGTCTGAACCTTTCAGATCCATGTGTGCTTTACAAATCTCTATGTCATCTTGTATATGCAGCTACCACGCGCTACTTGGGGCTATTCCAAATAACTGCTCTACTATACGAATCCGATTTACTCCTCAGAGTCATCCGGATTAGTGTCAAAGTTTTCATCGGCGTAACCCTTTACGACGAACTCTTTTACCACCTCCATAATCGAGAAAATTCCTTAGTCCACTAGTTACTAAGGATAACCTTGACCGTTGTCCTGTGATCCATTCCTAGATCACACTTGTACCCCTTCAGGTGCGGTACACAACATAGCATACTTTAGAGCCTACGTATAAAGCATAGGGGACGACCTTCGTCCTTTCTCTCTATTCTGCCGTGGTCAGGTCTTGAGTGTTTACTCAATACTCATACCTTATAACACAGCCAAGAACTCCTTCTTCACCAATCTATTTTGAACTCCTTCAAAATCTTGTCATGGTATGTGTTCTTTTGAAAGTACTATCAAGCGATTTTGATCTATCCTTATAGATCTTGATGCTCAATGTTCAAGTAGCTTAATCCAGGTTTTCCATTGAAAACCACTTTTCAAATAACCCTATATGCTTTCCAGAAACTCTACATCATTTCTGATCAACAATAGTCAACAACATATACTCATTAGAAATTCTATAGCGCTCCCACTCACTTCTTTGGAAATACAAGTTTCTCATAAACTTTGTATAAACCCAAAATCTTTGATCATCTCATCAAAGCGTACATTCCAACTCCGAGATGCTTACTCCAGTCCTTAGAAGGATTGCTGGAGCTTTGCATACTTGTCAGCATATTTCAGGATTGACAAAACCTTCTGGTTGTATCACATACAACCTTTGCTCAAGAAAAATGTCGAGGAAACAATGTTTTGACATCCTATCTGCAAGATTTCATAAATAACGCAATAACTGCTAACATAATTCCAACAGACTCTTAGCACCGCTACGAGTGAGAAAGTCTCATCATAGTCAACTCCTTGAACTTGTTGGGAAGCATCTTAACGACAAGTCGAGCTTTCTTAATGGTGACACTTACCATCATTGTCTGTCTTCCTTTTAAAATCCATCTGCACCCAACAGCCTTACGGCCATCAAGTAGTTCTTTCAAAGTCTATACTTTGTTTTATACATGGATCCTCTCTCGGATTTTATGGCCTCAAGCCATTCGTCAGAATCCGGGCCCACCATCACTTCTCCATAGCTCATAGGTTCATTGTTGTCTAGCAACATGACTTCCAAGACAGGATTACGTACCACTCTGAAGTAGTACACATCCTTGTCGACCTATGAGGTTTGGTAGTGACTTGATTTGAAGTTTCATGATCACTATCATAAGCTTCCACTTCAATTGGTGTAGGTGCCACAGGAACAACTTCATGTGCCTTGCTACACACTAGTTGAAGTGACGATTCAATAACCTCATCAAGTCTCCACCATCCTCCCACTCAATTCTTTCGAGAGAAACTTTTCCTCGAGAAAGGACCCGTTTCTAGAAACAATCACTTTTGCTTCCGGATCTGAAATAGGAGGTACACCCAACTATTTTTGGGTATTCTATGAATATGCATTTATCCGCTTTGGGTTCGAGCTTATCAGCCTGAAACCTTTTCACATAAGCATCGCAGCCCCCAAACTTTTAAGAAATGACAGCTTAGGTTTTTCTAAACCATAGTTCATATGGTGTCGTCTCAACGGAATTGTGTGGTGCCCTATTTAAAGTGAGTGCGATTGTCTCTAATGCCTAACCCATAAATGATAGTGGTAATTCGATAAGAGACATCATGGTATGCACCATATCCAATAGGGTGCAGTTGTGATGTTCGGACACACCATCACACTATGGTGGTCCAGGCGGTATTAGTTGTGAAACAATTTCCACAATGTCTTAATTGTGTGCCAAACTCGTAACTCATATATTCATCTCTATGATCATATCATATACATTTTATCATCTTGTCACGGCGATCTTCAACTTCACTCTGAAATTACTTGAACCTTTCAATAATTCAGACTTGTGTTTCATCAAGTAAATATACTCAGCATCTACTCAAATCATCTGTGAAGTAAGAACATAACGATCTCCATTGCGTGCCTCAACACTCATTGGACTACACACATCAAAATGTATTACTTCCAACAAGTTGCTTTCTTGCTCCATCTTTCTGAAAACGAGGTCTTTCAGTCATCTTGCCCTTGTGGTATGATTTGCATGTCTCAAGTGATTCAAAATCAAGTGAGTCCAAACGATCCATCTGTATGGAGTTTCTTCATGCATATCTACCAATAGACATGGTTCGCATGTCTCAATCTTTTCAAAAACGAGTGAGTCCAAAGATCCATCAACGTGGAGCTTCTTCATGCGTTTTACACCAACATGACTCAAATGGCAGTGCCACAAGTACGTGGTACTATCATTACTATCTTATATCTTTTGGTATGAACATGTGTATCACTACGATCGAGATTCAATAAACCATTCATTTTAGGTGCAAGACCATTGAAGGTATTATTCAAATAAACAGAGTAACCATTATTCTCCTTAAATGAATAATCGTGTGGCGATAAACATAATCCAATCATGTCTATGCTCAACGCAAACACCAAATAACAATTATATCGGTTTAACACCAATCCCGATGGTAGAGGGAGCGTGCGATGTTTGATCACATCAACCTTGGAAACACTTCCAACACATATCGTCATCTCACCTTTAGCTAGTCTTTGCAGCCTTTTATTTCGAGTTACTAACGCTTAGCAACCGAGCCAGTATTTTAATACCCTGGTGCTACTAGGAGTACTAGTAAAGTACACATTAATATAACATATTTCCAAAATACTTCTGTCGACCTTGCCAGCCTTCTCATCTACCAAGTATCTAGGGTAGTTCTGCTTCAGTGACCATTCCCTCATTACAGAAGCACTTAGTCTCGGGTTTGGTTCAACCTTGGGTTTCTTCACTAGAGCATCAACTGATTTGCCGTCTCATGAAGTATCCATTCTTTCCCTTGCCCTTCTTGAAACTAGTGGTTTAACCATCAACAATTGATGCTCCTACATGATTTCTACTTTCGCAGTGTCAAACATCGCGAGTTGCTCAAGGATCATCATGTCTATCCCTGATATGTTATAGTTCATCACGAAACTCCAATAGCTTGGTGGCAGTGACTATGGAGAACCATCACTATCTCATCTGGAAGATTAACTCCCACTCGATTCAAGCGATTATAGTACTCAGACAATCTGAGCACATGCTCAACGATTGAGCTTTTCTCCCTTAGTTTGCAGGCCTAAGAAACTTGTCAGAGGTCTCATACCTCTTGACGTGGGCACTAGTCTGAAATCCCAATTTCTGTCTTTAGAACATCTCATATGTTCTGCGACGTTCAAAAAACGTCTTTGGTGCCACAATTCTAAACCGTTAGTATTACGCACTGAACTATCACGTAGTCATCAAAATGTGTATGTCAGATGTTTCCCAACATCTACAGACGACGCTCGAGGTTCAACGCACTGAGCGGTGCATTAAGGACATAGCCCTTCTGTGCAGCAATGAGGACAATCCTCAGTTCACGGACCCAGTCCGCATAATTTCTACTGTCAACTCTCAACTAAATTTTCTCTAGGAACATATCTAAAACAGTAGAACTATAGCGTAAGCTACGACATGATTTGCGAAGACCTTTTGACTATGTTCATGATAATTAAGTTCATCTAATCAAATTATTTAATGAACTCCCACTTAGATAGACATACCTCTAGTCATCTAAGTGATACATGATCCGAGTCAACTAGGCCGTGTCCGATCATCACGTGAGACGGACTAGTCATCATCGGTGAACATCTTCATGTTGATCGTATCCACTACACGACTCATGTTCGACCTTTCGGTCTTCCGTGTTCCGAGGCCATGTCTGTACATGCTAGGCTCGTCAAGTTAACCTAAGTGTATTGCGTGTGTAAATCTGGCTTACACCCGTTGTATGAGAACGTTAGAACCTATCACACCCGATCATCACGTGGTGCTTCGGAACAACGGACCTTAGCAACGCTGCACAGTTAGGGGGAACACTTTCTTGAAATTATTGAGAGGGATCATCTTATTTATGCTACCGTCGTTCTAAGCAAATAAGATGTAAACATGACAAACATCACATGCAAATCATAAAGTGACATGATATGGCCAATATCATCTTGCGCCTTTGATCTCCATCTTCGAGGCGCGGCATGAACACCATCGTCACCGGCATGACACCATGATCTCCATCATCATGATCTCCATCATCGTGTCTTCATGAAGTTGCCTCGCCAACTATTACTTCTACTACTATGGCTAACGGTTAGCAATAAAGTAAAGTAATTACATGGCGTTTTCATTGACACGCAGGTCATAAATAAATTAAGACAACTCCTGTGGCTCCTGCCGGTTGTCATACTCATCGACATGCAAGTCGTGATTCCTATTACAAGAACATGATCAATCTCATACATCACATATATCATTCATCACATCCTTTTGGCCATATCACATCACATAGCATACCCTTCAAAAACAAGTTAGACGCCCTCTAATTGTTGTTGCATGTTTTACATGGCTGCTATGGGTTTCTAGCAAGAACGTTTCTTACCTACGCAAAACCACAACGGTGATATGCCAATTGCTATTTACCCTTCATAAGGACCCTTTTCATCGAATCCGATCCGACTAAAGTGTGAGAGACAGACACCCGCCAGCCACCTTATGAATCAAGTGCATGTCAGTCGGTGGAACCAGTCTCATGTAAGCGTACGTGTAAGGTCGGTCCGGGCCGCTTCATTCCACAATGTCGCCGAATCAAGATAAGACTAGTAACGGCAAGCAAATTGAACAAATCATCACCCACAACTACTTTGTGTTCTACTCGTGCATAGAAACTACGCATAGACCTAGCTCATGATGCCACTGTTGGGGATCGCAGCAGAAATTCAAAATTTTCCTACGTGTAACCAAGATCAATCTATGGAGAGACTAGCAGCGAGAGAGAGGAGTGCATCTTCGTACCCTTGAAGATCGCAATGCGGAAGCGTTACAAGAACGCAGTTGGTGGAGTCGTACACACAGTGATTCAGATCGCGGTCGATTCCGATCTAAGCGCCGAACAACGGCGCCTCCGCGTTCAACACACGTACAGCCCGGTGACGTCTCCCACGCCTTGATCCAGCAAGGAGAGAGGGAGAGGTTGGGAAAGACTCCATCCACCAGCAGCACAACGGCGTGGTGATGGTGGAGGAGCGCGATACTCCAGCAGGGCTTCGCCAAGCACTACGAGAGACGAGGAGGGAGAGAGGTAGGGTTGCGCCAAGAGAGAGATCAAATCACATGTATTGGGCAGCCCCATACCCCAAGTATGTATAGGGGGAGGGGAGGGGCTGCGCCCCCTCTAGGGTTCCCTCCCCAAGGGGGGCGGCAGCCCTAGATCCCATCTAGGGTGGCGGCTAGAGGGCAGAGGGAGAGAGGGGGGCGCCCTAGGGTGGGCCTTAAGGCCCATCTGGACCTAGGGTTTCCCCCCTCCCACTCTCCTTGCGCCTTGGGCCTTGGTGGGGGTGCACCAGCCTACCTGGGGCTAGTCCCCTCCCACACTTGGCCCACGCAGCCTTCTGGGGCTGGTGGCCCCACCTGGTGGACCCCCGGGACCCTCCCGGTGGTCCCGGTACGTTACCGATAGCACCTGAAACTTTTCCGGTGACCAAAACGGCACTTCCTATATATAAATCTTTTCCTCCGGACCATTCTAGAACTCCTCGTGACGTCCGGGATCTCATCCGGGACTCCGTACAACATTCGGTAACCACGTACATACTTTCCCTATAACCCTAGCGTCATCGAACCTTAAGTGTGTAGACCCTACGGGTTCGGGAACCATGTAGACATGACCGAGACAAGTCTCCGGCCAATAACCAACAACGGGATCTGGATACCCATGTTGGCTCCCACGTGTTCCACGATGATCTCATCGGATGAACCACATGTCAACGATTCAATCAATCCCATATACAATTCCCTTTGTCTATCGGTACGATACTTGCCCGAGATTCGATCGTCGGTATCCCGATACCTCGTTCAATCTCGTTACCGGCAAGTCTCTTTACTCGTTCCGTAACACATCATCCCGTGATCAACTCCTTGGTCACATTGTGCACATATGATGATGTCCTACCGAGTGGGCCCAGAGATACCTCTCCGTTACACGAAGTGACAAATCCCAGTCTCGATTCGTGCCAACCCAACAGACACTTTCGGAGATACCCGCAGTGCACCTTTATAGCCACCCAGTTACGTTGTGACGTTTGGTGCACCCAAAGCATTCCTACGGTATCCGGGAGTTGCACAATCTCATGGTCTAACGAAATGATACTTGACATCAGAAAAGCTTTAGCATACAAACTACACGATCTTGTGCTAGGCTTAGGATTGGGTCTTGTCCATCACATCATTCTCCTAATGATGTGATCCCGTCATCAACGACATCCAATGTCCATGGTCAGGAAACCGTAACCATCTATTGATCAACGAGCTAGTCAACTAGAGGCTTACTAGGGACATGGTGTTGTCTATGTATCCACACATGTATCTGAGTTTCCTATCAATACAATTCTAGCATGGATAATAAACGATTATCATGAACAAGGAAATATAATAATAACTAATTTATTATTGCCTCTAGGGCATATTTCCAACACCTTCTAATGAGAGTAACTCTTCAACCAATACATTGTTTAATTTCCCTTCGTGCTTACCGGAGGATGATTGCTATGATGATTGTTATGATCCTGTTGATTCTTTTGAAATATCCCTTTTTGATGATGCTTGCTATGCTTGTGGCCAAGATGCCAATATGAATTGTTCTTATGGAGATGAACTTGCTATAGTTCCTTATGTTAAACATGAAATTGTTGCTATTGCACCCACACATGATAGTCCTATTATCTTTTTGAATTCTCCAAACTACACTATATCGGAGAAGTTTGCTCTTATTAAGGAATATATTGATGAGTTGCCTTTTACCATTGCACTTGATGATTTTGATGAATATAATATGCATGTGCTTGCTGCTCTTACTTGCAATTATTATGAGAGAGGAACTACATTTCCGCCTCTTTATGTTTCCAATACAACAAAATTGCAAGAAACTGGTTATACTATGCATTGGCCTTTACTTTGTGTGCATGAATTGTTCTTTTATGACATGCCTATGCATAGGAAGAGAGTTAGACTTCGTCATTGCATGATATATGTTACTTTGTGCTCACTACTAAATTATAAATCATTGTTAATTAAAATTGGCTTTGATATACCTTGGGATCCGGGTGGATTCACTACTTGAGCACTATATGCCTAGCTTAATGGCTTTAAAAAAGCGCTGCCAGGGAGACAACCCGGAAGTTTTAGAGAGTCATTTATTTATGTTGAGTGCTTTCATATAGTTTAAAAACAACAAAAATAAAGAGGGAAACCTAAAACCTTTTCAAAAAGGAAAGCGAAAGTGAGAAAGACAAGCATTGTTGAAGTGGGAGCTAGCCTTGAACTTTGTTCATGCTCACGGAAACTTTGTGAATCTTGATTACAGAAACTTTTCAATAAAAATAATTATCCCCTTCTACAATTTCATTGTATTATAAAAATAATGTGCGAAGGTTTGCCTTTAGGATGTTTACATTTACTTGATGGTTTGTATGGTGCAGGATAGAAACTTTGGCTGTAGTGCGCGACTTTACATTTTTAATTGGAACGTCAAATGGATCCGATTCTTTTTGAACTATCTTCCTATACAAATTTTTTATTTTTCCTAATTTTGGCAGAATGTTTCAAGTATCAGAAGTATGGTGAATGTTCAGATTATTACAGACTGTTCTGTTTTAGATAGATTCTGTTCTTGATGCATAGTTTGCTTGTTTTGATGAAACTATCGATTTATATCAGTGGATTAAGCCATGGAAAAGTTATATTACAGTAGACACAATGCAAAAACAAAATATGAATTGGTTTGCAACAGTACTTAGAGTAGTGATTTGCTTTATTATACTAACGGATCTTACCGAGTTTTCTGTTGAAGTTTTGTGTGGATGAAGTGTTCGATGATCGAGAAGGTCTCGATGCGAGAAGAAGGAAGAGAGGCAATAGCTCAAGCTTGGGGATGCCCGAGGCACCCCAAATAAATATTCAAGGAGACTCAAGCGTCTAAGCTTGGGGATGCCCCGGAAGGCATCCCCTCTTTCTTCAAAAAGTATCGGTATGTTTTCGGATTCGTTTCGTTCATGCGATATGTGCAATCTTGGAGCATCTTTTGCATTTAGTTTTCATCTTTCTTTTATGCACTGTGCTGGTATGAGGTAGTCCTTGGTTGATTTATAGAATGCTCTTTGCACTTCACTTATATCTTTTGAGTATGGCTTTATAGAATGCTTCATGTGCTTCACTTATATCATTTGAAGTTTGGATTGCCTGTTTCTCTTTACATAGGCAACCGCCATTTGTAGAATGCTCTTTTGCTTCACTTATATTTGTTAGAGCGTGGGCATATCTTTTGTAGAAAGAATTCAACTCTCTTGCTTCACTTATATCTATTTAGAGAGATGACAGGAACTGGTCATTCACATGGTTAGTCATAAAATCCTACATAAACTTGTAGATCGCTGAATATGATATGTTTGATTCCTTGCAATAGTTTTGTGATATAAAGATGGGGATATTAGAGTCATGCTAGTGGGTAGTTGTGGATTGTAGAAATACTTGTGTTGAGGTTTGAGATTCCTGTAGCATGCACGTATGGTTAACCATTATGTAACGAAGTCGGAGCATGATTTATTTTCTAGGAAATATGCCCGTGCGTTGCAACAGGAGAAAACTTATCAAATTATGAAGTTGTGGTAGATATATTTTTTTAATCAAATGCAAGGATGAGATAAGGGATTTTTATAATGTCATTTCACAAACTATGTCTGTGATGTCATGATGAGACAAGGGACTTTTAAAAAGTCATTTAAAAAAACTAAAATGTGATGGTCTCATCACACGACTTGATTTCTTAAGGCGCCACAATGAAATATATTTTGGTTAAGCAAACTGCATTGATGGACCCTGCATGAGTTAGACTGATGAATGATGCGTCTCGCCTTGACCTAGCATAACGGTGTTTACCATAGCTAATATTGTGGTACCAAAATAAACATAGTTGTGTATGAAGCAAAATAGACATTTAATCATACTCATATAGCTTACAAAAACTAACCCATAGGAAGTTGTGTCAATTTTTTTTGGGCTCGGTGTTGTACAAAATACGGAAATCATTTTTTACCCGACACGAGGAACTAAATAAAATCATGAAACGACCTCTACAGATCCCCTAATAAACCCTCTACGTAAACAATGGTTCATTTTGTTCATTATTTAAGGATCTATTTTTATTTTTGTGAACATTTTCTAAAATTTGATGGACATTTTTTCAAATTCATAAATATGTTTTGAATATTGGATCATTTTGTAAAAACCATGAACATTATTTATTTTAATGGATGTTTATTTTAAATCATGATTTTTTATAATATGTAAACAAATTTTTGAAATCATGTACATTTTATGATTTTCCAAATGTTTTTTGAATTCACAAATAGTTTATGATTTTTTTATTTTTTTAGAAACTCACAACATTTTGAAATTTGATTCTTTTGAAAATCCTGAATTTCATTTAGAGAAGAAAAAATAAAAATAAAAACGAGAAAGTAAATAAAAAGCATAAAAATGAAATAGAAAACAGGGGGCTCCACGGCTATGGGCTGGTCCATTACCGTGCACGCTCAAGAGTGGAAAAAGAGGAGAAAAAACATGGAGCTCCATGACTTCTGGTCTCTCGTGTGGACGACCGCGCCCTGAGCCATCACACCACTTGTGTGCTCATTTTATTGAAGTGTATAAGTATATAAGAATAGAATCTGGCAGAGATTTTGAAATTAAAATGAATCATTTTTTTCTTCGCTTACCGGTGGCACGGTAGGTAATTAGTGCCAACTTCGGGGGCAATTTCCATGACGAACGGCCAGAAGCAATAGCCCTTTTATTATTAGGAAAAAAATAATAAAAATGTTGCATACTTCTCCTAGTGTCCAAGCCTTTTTCATCCGACTTTAGTACAACGTTGTAGATTAGTTTCTTGATGCCTAACGACAAAGCATACCACACCGGCAGATTGGCCATAGCACTCCCATCACACTATAAAACTATCATATATATGCAACACTTCCATGGTAATTTTACCTAGATGCAATTGTTCTTGTTTCTCCATAGCATCAATATTTTGGTCAAAATGATGTATAAGATGATTGCCTCGTTCCTCCGTACCACCTTGAACATAACCATCTTCAGGGATGTCAAGCATGGCATATTCTACATGATCCAAAACAACAACATTTTTTAGAACAATGAAGGACAACTCTGTGGCTATGACATGTCAATGGCTATGTTTTGGCGTTGATGGATAATTGCACTCGTATAAATCGGAATCAGTAGGGTCCTAAGATAATTTATGTATTTTCTTTGTGTGTGTCCTAACATCTGTAGTCAGTATGAGTACATAAAAAATTCAAACGTACGCAAATACAACTTCAGGAAAAAAAATAGAACCAAACCTGGCAATCGTGTGCACTCACGGCGAGAACTAAGGGCGTGTTTGGTTTCATGACTCGCACCTGGCTCGTACCCGCCATGCAATTCTATCGATGTTTGGTACGCTGCATGCTTCTCTGGGCCAGGCCCGACGGATGCAAAAGGAGCCTCTCAGCCAGGATGAGGCGAACACAAGAATCCGCCGTATCTCTGAGCCAGGCTCGTGCCCGCATGCCCACCTCTCGTTTCTCCTTTTCCCCTTTCTCTCTCTCACGCCTTAGATTGGATCGAGCATCCAACTCGCTGCCGCCCCCGCCTCCTGAGCTCCATTGTCCATCACCAGTCCGGGCTCCCTCGTCCACCACAAGTCCGTGCTCCCTCCCCGGTGCTCCTCCACGCCCACGCTGGGGGCCACGGCGGCCGCCATCGATCAAGAGGAAGAAGGGGGTAGGGGAGCACCTGGGCACCGTGAGCCACAATCGGCGCCGCCTTTCTCCCCCTCGAACTGTGCCAGCCAATACAGTTGTAGTCGCACCTCCGCCGCCGGCATCTCCCCCGGCAGGCCATCTCTGCCACGGCCATCTCGTCGCCCTCACCTGTTCATATAGATGTTCTTAGCCATGGCCATCTACTCCATCTCAGTACAATGTGCCAGATTGGTGGAAATATTCTGATTTGTTTGCGAAATTCCTGATGAATAAAATTGACACTTTAGTTTTTGGTTCAATTTCAGTTCAAATTTGTTCTACTTGTTCCATGGAATGGTCCAGATCCAATTGGAAATTTTGAATGGTTGAAATTGGAAGCGAAGAGTTTACAGAATTAAGCCCAATTCAGCCTACCAAACAACATCTGTCACGTATAGCATCCCTCATGCATCCATATCATGCAGTCAACCAAACCCACATCTCACTCCATCCTTGCATCCACTCAAGCAGGCCAGGCTCACCCAAGATGCCTCATGCGATGCAGGCTAGAGCCACCCAAACAACCAAACACGCCCTAAGTGATCGATGGGTAAAGGAGCGTGTCCCTTCTATAAATAAATAATTATTTACCAAAGCTAATCTCTGTTTCGTGAGTGGTGCTCCTGGGTGGCCGTTGCAAGACAACGATTCCACCAGCCGTCTCGTGCGGGGCGACGCGTGTCGCCTTGGCCCCATGCACCGCTATTTCAACCTTATCTTCTCAGGGACTCATCCTCATCTTCTCATGCCTTTTCTTCTCCCCGTCATTGATTACCTTCCTCTCTTCTCCTCCCTTCCGCGGCTCTCGATCCAGATCGGATAGAGGCCACCACCGAGCCCTCCTCGAGCGCCTCCTTTCTTCCTCCACGCGCTCAGCGCCCAAATCAACATGTCGAGCCCTCGCGCACATCGCCCGACCGGAGCTCTAGCGCCTCCTCGCAACACCCTCCTTTCTCTTTCTTCCTCTCTCCATCCCCTGCCTCTCGGTTCTTTCTTTTTCCCTTGGCCATGCAGGGAGCACCCACAGGGAGCCTCGCCGCTGCTGCCACCACCTGGACATCGTCGCGCCGCCGCCTCCTCCGAGTTCGACAGCCCTAGCACTCGTCCTTCCCTGCACCCTCTGCCTCGCCATGCGTGAGGACAATGATGACAGCGCACCGCCATCGACCGTATCGGGCCGTCCTTCTCGCCTCGCTCGCGTGGGCCGCACTGCACGCGGGCAAGCCGGTGTTGGGTTTCGTAATAATTTCAAAATTTTCCTACGCACACGCAAGATCATGGTGATGCATAGCAACGAGACGGGAGAGTGTTGTCTACGTACCCACGCAGACCGACTGCGGAAGCGTTGACACAACGTAGAGGAAGTAGTCGTACGTCTTCGCGATCCAACCGATCAAGCACCGAAACTACGGCACCTCCGAGTTCGAGCACACGTTCAGCTCGATGACGATCCCTGGACTCCGATCCAGCAAAGTGTCAGGGAAGAATTCCGTCAGCATGACGGCGTGGTGATGATCTTGATGCTCTACAGCAGCAGGGCTTCGCCTAAACTCCGCTACAGTATTATCGAGGAATATGGTGGCTGGGGGCACCGCACACGGCTAAGGAATAGATCACGTGGATCAACTTGTGTGTTTCTGAGGTGCCTCTGCCTCAGTATATAAAGGAGCCAAGGGGGAGGGGGGCGCCGGCCAGGAGGAGGGCGCAGGAGGAGTCCTTCTCCTTCCGGGAGTAGGACTCCCCCCCCCCCAATCCTAGTTGGACTAGGATTCCCCGAGGGGGAAAGAGAGAGAAGGGGGGCCGGCCACCTCTCCTAGTCCTAATAGGACTAGAGGGAGGGGGGAGGCGCGCGGCCACCTTTGGGCTGCCCCTTTATCCTTTCCACTAAAGCCCATCTAGGCCCATATGGTTCCCGGGGGGTTCCGGTAACCTCCCGGTACTCCGGTAAAATTCCGATTTCACCCGGAACACTTCCGATATCCAAACATAGGCTTCCAATATATCAATCTTTACGTCTTGACCATTTCGAGACTCCTCGTCATGTCCGTGATCACATCCGGGACTCCGAACAACCTTCGGTACATCAAAATGCATAAACTCATAATATAACTGTCATCGTAACCTTAAGCGTGCGGACCCTACGGGTTCAAGAACAATGTAGACATGACCGAGACACGTATCCGGTCAATAACCAATAGCGGGACCTGGATGCCCATATTGGTTCCTACATATTCTACGAAGATCTTTATCGGTCAGACCGCATAACAACATACGTTGTTCCCTTTGTCATCGGTATGTTACTTGCCCGATATTCGATCGTCGGTATCCAATACCTAGTTCAATCTCGTTACCGGCAAGTCTCTTTACTCGTTCTGTAATACATCATCTCATAGTTATAGGAACATGTATAAGTCATGAAGAAAGCAATAGCAACATACTAAACGATCGGGTGCTAAGCTAATGGAATGGGTCATGTCAATCAAATCATTCAACTAATGATGTGATCTCGTTAATCAAATAACAACTCATTGTTCATGGTTAGGAAACATAACCATCTTTGATTAACGAGCTAGTCAAGTAGAGGCATACTAGTGACACTTTGTTTGTCTATGTATTCACACATGTATTATGTTTCCGGTTAATACAATTCTAGCATGAATAATAAACATTTATCATGATTATAAGGAAATAAATAATAACTTTATTATTGCCTCTAGGGCATATTTCCTTCAGTCTCCCACTTGCACTAGAGTCAATAATCTAGATTACACTGTAATGATTCTAACACCCATGGAGCCTTGGTGCTGATCATGTTTTGCTCGTGGAAGAGGCTTAGTCAACGGGTCTGCAACATTCAGATCCGTATGTATCTTGCAAATCTCTATGTCTCCCACCTGGACTAGATCCCGGATGGAATTGAAGCGTCTCTTGATGTGCTTGGTTCTCTTGTGAAATCTGGATTCCTTTGCCAAGGCAATTGACCAGTATTGTCACAAAAGATTTTTATTGGACCCGATGCACTAGGTATGACACCTAGATCGGATATGAACTCCTTCATCCAGACTCCTTCGTTTGCTGCTTCCGAAGCAGCTATGTACTCCGCTTCACATGTAGATCCCGCTACGACGCTTTATTTAGAACTGCACCAACTGACAGCTCCACGTTTAATGTAAACACGTATCCGGTTTGCGATTTAGAATCGTCCGGATCAGTGTCAAAGCTTGCATCAACGTAACCATTTACGACGAGCTCTTTGTCACCTCCATATACGAGAAACATATCCTTAGTCCTTTTCAGGTATTTCAGGATGTTCTTGACCGCTGTCTAGTGATCCATTCCTGGATTACTTTGGTACCTCCCTGCTAGACTTATAGCAAGGCACACATTAGGTCTGGTACACAGCATTGCATACATGATAGATCCTATCGCTGATGCATAGGGAACATCTTTCATATTCTCTCTATATTCTGCAGTGGTCGGGCATTGAGTCTTACTCAATTTCACACCTTGTAACACAGGCAAGAATCCTTTCTTTGCTTGATCCATTTTGAACTTCTTCAAAATTTTGTCAAGGTATGTTGTTTGTGAAAGTCCAATTAAGCGTCTTGATCTATCTCTATAGATCTTTATGCCTAATATGTAAGCAGCTTCACCGAGGTCTTTCATTGAAAAACTCTTATTCAAGTATCCCTTTATGCTATCCAGAAATTCTATATCATTTCCAATCAGTAATATGTCATCCATATATAATATCAGAAATGCTACAGAGCTCCCACTCACTTTATTGTAAATACAGGCTTCTCCGAAAGTCTGTATAAAACCAAATGCTTTGATCACACTATCAAAGCGTTTATTCCAACTCCGAGAGGCTTGCACCAGTCCATAAATGGATCGCTGGAGCTTGCACACTTTGTTAGCTCCTTTTGGATCGACAAAACCTTCTGGTTGCATCATATACAACTCTTCTTCCAGAAATCCATTCAGGAATGCAGTTTTGACATCCATTTGCCAAATTTCATAATCATAAAATGCGGCAATTGCTAACATGATTCAGACAGACTTAAGCATCGCTACGGGTGAGAAGGTCTCATCGTAGTCAACCCCTTGAACTTGTCGAAAACCTTTTGCGACAAGTCGAGCTTTGTAGACAGTAACATTAGCGTCAGCGTCAGTCTTCTTCTTGAAGATCCATTTATTCTCAATTGCTTGACGATCATCGGGCAAGTCAACCAAAGTCCATACTTTGTTCTCATACATGGATCCCATCTCAGATTTCATGGCTTCAAGCCATTTTGCGGAATCTGCGCTCACCATCGCTTCTTCATAGTTCGCCGGTTCATCATGATCTAGTAGCATGACTTCCAGAACAGGATTACCGTACCACTCTGGTGCGGATCTTACTCTGGTTGATCTACGAGGTTCAGCAGTATCTTGATCTGAAGTTTCATGATCATTATCATTAGCTTCCTCACTAACTGGTGTAGGTGTCACTGAAACAGTTTTCTGTGATGTACTACTTTCCAATAAGGGAGCAGGTACAGTTACCTCGTCAAGTTCTACTTTCCTCCCACTCACTTCTTTCGAGAGAAACTCCTTCTCTAGAAAGTTTTCGAATTTAGCAACAAAAGTCTTGCCTTCGGATCTGTGATAGAAGGTGTATCCAATAGTTTCCTTTAGATATCCTATGAAGACACATTTCTCCGATTTGGGTTCGAGCTTATCAGGTTGAAGCTTTTTCACATAAGCATCGCAGCCCCAAACTTTCAGAAACGACAACTTTGGTTTCTTGCCAAACCACAGTTCATAAGGCGTCGTCTCAACGGATTTTGATGGTGCCCTATTTAACGTGAATGCGGCCGTCTCTAGAGCGTACCCCCAAAACGATGGCGGTAAATCAGTAAGAGACATCATAGATCGCACCATATCTAGTAAAGTACGATTACGACGTTCGGACACACCATTACGCTGTGGTGTTCCGGGTGGCGTGAGTTGCGAAACTATTCCACAATTTTTCAAATGTACACCAAACTCGTAACTCAAATATTCTCCTCCACGATCAGATCGTAGAAACTTTATTTTCTTGTTACGATGATTTTCAACTTCACTCTGAAATTCCTTGAACTTTTCAAATGTTTCAGACTTATGTTTCATTAAGTAGATATACCCATATCTGCTTAAATCATCTGTGAAGGTGAGAAAATAACGATATCCGCCACGAGCCTCAATATTCATCGGACCACATACATCTGTATGTATGATTTCCAACAAATCTGTTGCTCTCTCCATAGTACCGGAGAACGGTGTTTT
>NC_041380.1:547441337-547455351 GCF_002162155.2 Triticum dicoccoides | reverse complement strand
ATGGGCCCAGACCCCTGCGCGCTTAGGTTTAGACCGGCGTGCTGGCCTCTCTGTTTTGCCTAGGTGGGGCTGCGACGTGTTGATCTTCCGAGGCCGGGCATGACCCAGGAAAGTGTGTCCGGCCAAATGGGATCGAGCGTGTTGGGTTATGTGGTGCACCCCTGCAGGGAAGTTAATCTATTCGAATAGCCGTGATCTTCGGTAACAGGACGACTTGGAGTTGTACCTTGACCTTATGACAACTAGAACCGGATACGTAATAAAACACACCCTTCCAAGTGCCAGATACAACCGGTGGTCGCTCTACCTCAGGGATATGAGGAGGGGATCGCCGGGTAGGATTATGCTATGAGATGTTACTTGGAGATGCTATTTGGAGGACTTCGACCTACCCTATTCTGCCTGTCGCAAGACGAAGGTGACCAGAAGCGTAGTCTTCGATAAGACTAGCTATCCCCCTCTTATTCTGGCATTCTGCAGTTCAGTCCACTGATATGGCCCTTTACACATATACCCATGCATATGTAGTGTAGTTCCTTGCTTGCGAGTACTTTGGATGAGTACTCACGGTTGCTTTCTCCCCTCCTTTTCCCCCCTTTCCCTTCTTTCTGGTTGTCGCAACCAGATGCTGGAGTCCAGGAGCCAGACGCCACCGTCGACGACGACCCCTACTACACCGGAGGTGCCTACTACTACGTGCAGCCCGCTGACGACGACCAGGAGTAGTTAGGAGGATCCCAGGCAGGAGGCCTGCGCCTCTTTCGATCTGTATCCCAGTTTGTGCTAGCCATCTTATGGCAACTTGTTTAACTTATGTCTGTACTCAGATATTGTTGCTTCCGCTGACTCGTCTATGATCGAGCACTTGTATTCGAGCCCTCGAGGCCCCTGGCTTGTATTATGATGCTTGTATGACTTATTTATGTTTTAGAGTTGTGTTGTGATATCTTCCCGTGAGTCCCTGATCTTGATCGTACACATTTGCATGCATGATTAGTGTACGATTGAATCGGGGGCGTCACACTAGGTTCTGTTGATATCGACAATGGAGGATACACAAAAGTTTGCTGACTCTATTTCTGGGCTGGCTCTTGAGAGGGAAACCAAAGCAAATTTCAGCCTATTTCAGGTTCATATATATCTATCCCTTAGGTTTGAGTCGCTAGCTAACTTGGAGCATTGCACGTTTTGTTAAATATAGTTAGTTTATTTAGTTTACTGGCAATTGTGATAAGCAGAGCCGATATGTGCTTGGTTTTATTTCGATTAGTAGATGGCATGATGTGATTTACTAAGAATTAATTTGGAAAAACTAGGCCTGGAGATAAACCCCATCACAGCAACCGCTTGTCGCCAGCAGACGTGATGAGGGGCTCGTCGGCACACCCATGGCACCGCTGCGGAGCTATCTTCCTCTTCCTCGCATCGGCTCGAGGTGGGTGGAGGAGCTCGGCGCCCATGACCTCCACAACGGCTCCATCGACGCGCTCCACTGTCTTCTCGCCGGCGCGGGTCTCCGCCTGCCCCCGCACCCGGACGCCGTCGAGTTCGCTGCAAGGAGCAATGGCAAGCAGCAGCAGCGGTGGCTAGTAGAAGCAGTGGGCAGCAGCAGCAGAGGGCAGAAGCGGCAGGCAGAAACGGAGGGCTGCTGCCGTGTCGTGATTTGGATGGAAAATTGGAGACCGTGTCCTCCAACACAATCAATGGAGTGCCCGACCCGGATTTTACTTGCCTGCTATAAGAAGGAAGGGTTCTCGGTCGGATTCTCCGTCAGGTTGCCTCCTTGGACCATAATCTTCATCAAATCCCGTCGAAAATGTCATGAAACGTCCAATGTCGCCGCCGAGTTCGCTGGAGGAAGAAGCGCCGAGTTCGCCGGAGGAACAAAATCATCTGTTTAGCCGTTCAATGTCACCCGCGGCGGCTGCAACAGAGGTATGTATCCCCTTGAAAGCAGCAAGCAGCAGCCTTCTGTCCTTTGCGTTCTCTATATAGATGTGTAGTAGTGACCAAGAAACAGCATGAACAAAATCGCAGCAGCAGGCTGTTGCTCTCCTCCCTGATCTCCCTCTATATGAAATAGCAGTAGCGCATGAATGAAGCATGAATTTCTGAATTACAAACAACGTACATATTTTCTGAATCCAAACCAAAATCAAGTATATACCGTAGCTTGTTGTATTGTTGATCCAACCACATGCTCTGTTTCTGCATGCCATGGAAGCTTTACTTTCAAATCCTCTTTTTCTGCACGACAATTGAAAATAATGCAGGAGTCGGAGAATGAACGGAATTGCTTTGAACTTCACAGCACTAAATTCCTAAAGGCAAAACTTTTTAGTACTACAGGATATACCTTCAGAGATTATGACAGTTCTAATAAACATATCTTGTTTATTGGTTAGCTGAGTTAGAAGTAGAGCTATTAAAAAATATTTACTCTGATGAGTGCACAAAATCCTTATACTCCTAGATCTATGATTATCCTATATCTACTTCTCACATTATACATATGCTCCACTACAAAGGGGTCTAAATAATAGCATGATTTTTTTTACTTAAAGTTCTAAGCAACTTTACTGTGTGAATCTGAGAATCTCACTGAAACCTGTTTTTCATTGTGTATATTCAGCCTATCGAGTCGAGTTTCAGACTGATCATAAACAGACCTCAGTTTAAACTGTGATGCTGATTTGATTTGTGCTGCACCATCGTCCATATCTTCGATTTCAAGCAGTCCATGGCAAATCAAATACATGTTTTCTTTGTTTATGACAGTACATGGTTCAGTCATCCACATATTCTAGAAACAGCAGATCAGATTTAACAACTATCTTAGGAGTAGCAGACACATATATATAATTTAGAAAAGAAAATAGAGAAAGAAAACGACCAAAATTGGAACTATATAACTGGAGGCATTAGGCCAACTATTTCTCTGTTTCTTTTATGTATTTTGCATTATATTTCAGCTAATCAGCGATACGTGCCCCTGTGTCGGTTTATTTTTTCTGAAAAAATGGTAATCCTGGAGAACATACTGAAAGCTGATTTGTAACATTGCAGTGTTGCATTGCATATATTTGCATACGAGAGTTACTAAGAAATGTAATGTTGCTGAGAACCAAGTTTCAATATTCTGCTTTTTCTTCAGTTATCAATTAGCTTAATTGCATACACATGAATAGATATGCTAAATGCATCTAGCAAAATAGGATTAGGAGGTGTATTCAGTGGAGTGGATTATTTCGTCAATTTACTGTAGCAAATATAGCTGTTGCTGACAGTAGACATTTGTTACATATACCTGTATAATTTTGTCTTGCTGCTCAAAACAGTTTCACGGAAAACAAGCCAGAATCCGAAAGTGCTTCATAGTTAGTTCGCCAGAATTTCGTCGGTCGGTTCTCCGCTTCAAATATGTGGACGAAGAGGCTTGAAATCATGGTCTTTGGTTAACTCTTATTGAAATTAACTCTACTGTTGAGAGAGTCGTTACTGAAAGTAATCAGGAGTTCATTGGTGACATATTGGTTTTTCTTGCAATGGTTGCTAATTCCTACGAGGGCTTACAGGTTAACTCTTGTAATTTTCTTCTACCAAGCGTGGATCAGCTCCTGTAGTAGCTATCTTTAATTTGCAACAGGTGGTATATGGCGATGAGATGGGCTTCTTCAGCTCTTTATTTGGCAGCTCTCTTCTGTAATCCCCTCTATGTTGTCATGAAATTTCAGCAACACAAATTTGTGATCCTGCCAGGTAATCATGATGATTTAGAAAGAAATGTTACCCAGGACTATGTACTGTACTAACATTCGGAAAAATGTATGCTTGTATCTCTTTCAGGTCCGTGCTAGCTATTTATTTGAACATTCCGATAATATGTGCAAAAGGATGATGCCCATATTGACTAATTTTCTCTCTTTTGTAGGTCAAAAAAATGGTCTTGTGTGGGTTACAAACCAATGCTTGCTTGCGTACACTCTGGTGCTCCAGTTAAAGATCCAAAGGTATAATGTACTCCTTCCGTTTCCTTTTAGACTGCATATAACTTTTGTCTGAAGTCAAGGTATCTTTATTTTGACCAAACTTATAGAAAAAACATATCAACATTTACAAGGCCAAAAAATATCTTTAGATTCATTATGGAATTTAGTTTCATATTATGTATATTTTGTATTGTAGATGATGATAATTTTTTATACAAATTTGGTCAAAGTTTGTAAAGCTTGACTCAACATAAAACTTATATGCGGAGTAAAAAGGAATGGAGGGAGTATTGTGATGAGTAACCATCAGTTGGTGAAGCCATTCTCTTATGAATACTACTGCATCTCTCTCATCTCTTTTATTGAGTGAGCACTTGCGACGGGACATGCAGGAACAAAAACCACAAAAAGAGTACAAATGAAGTCACAACGAGCTGAGCAGAGTAGCTGGCGATCAAATGATTTCGGGTCCCTGCTAGCTATTTCTGATCTTGAAGCTATTCCTTCAGGACACATGATTACACTATATTACAAGTTGAAAAAGTGTGTAAAGTGGAAGTTAGTACTAAAGCGGATTGCTCTTTTTGATCCGCCAACAAATTTTAGTCAAGTGGAAACACAAACTAGGACGTGCAATTTTTTTCCCGTTGCAACGCACGGGCCCTCTTGCTAGTATAGATAAAGCAGCTACGGTTTATGGTCGTACGTCGTCGTCGCTTTTTTAGAAAAGTCCTTCAGTTTTTGCGAACTCAACCCGTAGTCCCTTTTTAAGTGACTCTGGGAAAATGTTTCATTTTTGCAGAAAACACCCTGTCATTTGGTGTATTCAACCCGCGGTCCAAGCAGATTTGTGAAGAAAAAAAAAGACCACAGAAGGAGCACGGGCTCGCCTCCTCTCCCTCTCGCCAGTCATCGCCGCCGCCACCACCCACGTCGGCCGCTTCCGGCGACCTCTGGCGACGCGCAACACGCCCCCGAGCTCCCCACGGTCCAGGCCTCCCTCCCCTCCGGCCAGATTCTCTGCTCCCGTCCTCTACCGCCTGCTTGCAACCCCACTCCTGTGGCTAGGGTTTCGGGCAGGGCTTCGCCAGCGCGTCTCCGGCGGCCCCAGGTTCGTCCCTCCTTCCTTCTTGGCCTCCCCCGCCTCCATCTTCCTCCTAGGATTTGGAACAGAAGCGCGTCTCGGTGTTGCCCGTCACCCTTCTCGCCTCCCTGTTGGATCTCCTCCCCCTCATCTCTCTCTCTCTCTCTCTCTCTCTCTCTGTGTGTGTGTGTGTCTGTGTGTGTGTGTGTGTGTGTGTGTGTGTGATTGATTTCGATCAGCCCCCCCTTCTCTTGGTGCTGCATAGGGGATAGGTCACTTCTGCGGTGGATACAGGGGTGGTGCTGCAGCCTTGGTTGAACCTGGTTGGTGAGGATTTCTTGCTCTAGGGACAGAGCAGAGGGCATGCTGGACGCTGTTGCTGGTGAGATAGTTGAGGATGAGAGAGAGCAGAGAGATGAGAGATTGAGAGAGCAGAGAGAGAGAGAGACGATGATTGCTACACATTTAGATAGAGGGATTGATGGAACTGCTACTGGCCGCTACTGCTAGAGAGAGGGAGAGAGAGCAGAGATGAGAGACAGGGTCCAACGACTACTGATATGCTCTTGTGGATAAAAAAAGAGATAGGTGAAGGGGAGAGAGAGAGAGAGAGAAGGCATAGAGAGAAGTGTTGATTGCTTCACATTTACATAGATGTATCATGTATGGTGTTTATCGTATGATGTATGCTGCTACTGATTGTTGCACATTTAGATAGAGAACAAAGATGTATCTTGCTACTGAAGGTTTTTGTTATTGCTACAGTCCCATCAATCAATGTATCTAAACCTAATAATAAATACTACCCAATTCATATCCAGATGATTTGCATCTGTCATCAAGGAAAAAAGACATCACTGAACCCTTTGTATTCTAATTGCAATGTTAAATAATTTTGTGTGTTCTAACTCTGCAATAATCTGCAGTTATTTGGATCATCGTCGTGTCACAAGTTTCCGACATCGCTTTACACACCGTGGACTTCACCGGAAATCCGTCTGCACGTACTCCGCTGTCCGCCGGAACCTCATCTACCTGTGGACTGAGGTACGTACTACAGTGTAATAAATTTGCATCTGTCATCAACTACTACTTAAGCTCTGAACGAGTCAATGCCTAAAACACCCTCCTATCCTCATACAGGATGTTCCTCAAGAAAAACAATAATTAGAAGTAGCGATCAAATGTGATAAGTCTAGCTAAATTTGTATCTAGGAAGAACAGCTACTGTATGTCAAAAAATATAAGAAAAGTTAAACTAATATCATGGTGATGGCAGAGAGGTAATTTAATTGACTATTTTGGAAGTAGCAATCAAAGGTGATAAAGCTAGCTGAATTTTATCTAGGAAGAACAGTTGTTGTATGACAAATACCAGTGCTATATGGTTCCACTCTAAATCTCGGTACTTAATTGGCTGGAGGTTTGCATGAGTGGTTCAGAACAATCTTATATGGTTTCACTCTAAATCTCTAGTTAATTGGCTAAAGGTATACATAATTGGTTGGCTGTGAAAATATATGTAGTAAATCTTCATATTATAACAGCTTGAAGAGGTTCACAAAAAATTGGTACAGAAGTGGCAACAGTCTTCATCAAGAATTTTGCATTTGTCATCAACTACTCCCTTCGTAAAGAAATATAAGAGCGATTAGATCACTCTCTTGATTTTGTGTTCGTTAATTCAGTTCTGAAAGTTGATTCAAGTCTAGAAGTTGATTCAAGTCTGTAGTGCTTGAAGTAGATTCATAGAAGCTACACTTCTGTTAGTATGTGAACAGAAAGCTTATCTTATATATGTGATTGGAGTTGCAGAATATGACTAGGGGAACGATCATAGATGCCAACACCTATAGTACGATTTATCTTGATAGAGGTGCAGGGGATTCGTAAGTAGTTTTAGTTTTTTTTAGATAGCTCAAGTACTTAAGCTTATGCAATCATGAAAAACAAAAGAAGGGACCAGTAGTCAGGTTCCATTAATCCTTCTATAGGTGTTCTTTTTTATGCCTTTCCCCCTTCATTACCAGTACAATGATGCTTTCTCTGTTAAAATCTTGACACTACAATATCGATCTCAATAGCTTAATTGATTCTAAGCTCACCAGAAGTATTTGTTCACAAATTTGGATGATCTATCTCATATGCTTATATCTGAACCCTCAATAATGTGGTATTCTTGTGCCAGATTTTTGCCATTCGGTAATAGTTATAATTGCATACGTCCGCACTTATATAGGCACAGGAAATAGTTTCTTACGGGCCTCATTCTGGACCTGTTCCCACTTATATAGAATATATTTTCTACTAGTTTCATCAAACAAAAAAGTCATAAAAATTAAATATTTAAAGTTTTGTCTCGTTCGTACTTTCTAAAATCTGAAACTTTAAATCATCATAGAAATCCGCAAGTAAGAATATTAAAGGCACCCGTGTCATTCATCCCTACTAGATGATGAATGCTATTACTATTTTTTTCTCAAAGATGCCTCTTTTTCATAAAGAAGAAAGCTCAATAGACCAAAATTCTATATCATTTCTTCTTTCTTAAGGAAAACTGACTGCAGGCAGCAATCACAGATGTTTATCCTATTTTCAGTTGACAATATACTGAATAATTTGGCAGTGAACAAGTACAGAAAACGCTGTTAAGAAGCGATAGTTTTGAACCTGAGTTTATAAAAGAAAATGAACCAATTTGTATTGAAAATATCTTAGGCATCAAGTCCACCAGGTTTGAGATGTTCACAGAAACATGTCAGTTTCAGGCAAAAGTCCACCAGGTTTGAGATGTTCACAGAAACATGTCAGTTTCAGGCAACTACAATTCAGAATTGTTTGCCACACTGTAACATTTCAGGCATTCAGAAACATTTCTCATGATGTTAATATGTTGACTAGGGGCCTTTTGTAGCTACTTCAATGAAAATTGTAGTACCATAGTGTCCTGCTGCATATATTAAATTGCAAAGTGAAAGTAAAAAAAACTTAGGATTTGGTTGTCTATCCGATCCATCAGTAAGCAAGCAGGGGCAATGTTGTTAAGGAACAGAGTTCAAAAACCATCAATCTCAGGAACACTCTGACCATGTATTTGATTCCGTTCAAGACCCAATATATGATAAGATGTTATTTTCATTTGCTAGGCAACCATGAAAAAGTTTCTGTCCAATTCATAATTTAAATCAGTCCTGTGTGTTCTTTTATTCAGTTATTATAATTTTACTCCTGTGTGTTCTTTTGTTTAGTTCTGTGAGGAGGAAGGGATTACATTCATGTGTAATATGTTCTTTTTTCTACAACCATACCTACATGGGATTATAGTTCAGTTAGAAATCTGATATTATTTTCCTCTAGAAATGAGCATTAGCCCTCAGAACAGAAAAGAACTACACAAATGTCCTCCTACTTAATTATTAATCTATATGTTCATTATTACAGTAATTTTAGAAACTGCATTTGTGTATTTGTACCAACCTTCCTTGCTCATCTCATTTTGTACCTACCATTTTGTATGTCGAAAAGCAATGGTTTCTATATAGAGCTATAGTTCATCTATATGTTTATGCTGCCTGTATATTATTGGTGTGTTTCCCTCACCTGTTATTTGAATGACATAATCCTTCAGATCTTTCCCAAGTTTTGTGTTAAATCTAACAAGACTCCTCCTTCCTGTAAATACAACTTTGAACGAAGGAAAGCAAGACAGGGCCGCCTTTATATCTTGGGTCACTCCGTAGCAGGGAGCAAGAGTGGGCACATCCGAGTTTAGCACATCAGAGTTTAGATATTCAATCACTGTTTTGCAATCCATCTCAAGCTCCGCGGCTTCATCTTCCTCCACACTGTCGGAAAATGGTAACTCACAGTATGTCGACAAATACACTTAGCCTCTGTAATCCCTGGCTACTACTCCGGCCCATCCCGACCACTGATCTGCTAAAATCTTGTGTCATTGTTCAACTAGGCCGTGCCATGTTCCGGTGGAGTCTACTGTATGGGTGGCAGTGAAACATGTATTTGCGTGGCCTATCTCTTACTCGTACTTCTGCAGGAAGCTGCCAAAATGCAGGACATATTCTTTTCCTTCACGGACTACTACAACACACGGGCATTTTCACGAATAGAACATCGGGATTTTATGTTTTTGTAGCCTGCACCGGAGGCTGTAGAGTTAAGTTTTTGTACATTTTGTGAATCGTTTTGTTCCAGATTCTCTTTGTTTATAGTCTAACTATATAAGGTTATTTGCTATGTGCACATTTGCTTTTTCGATTGTTGATCATGTCTCTGTGCACTTACATCCTTCTGTTAACAGTTTAGTGATTTAATAATTATTCAGAAGGGACGCTGCATGTTCCTAGATGCATAGCTTTTCTTATATAGATTTTCATTACACTGAGATTTTTTTTGAGGGATAACAATGGGATTTAAGATAGTAGTATATTTTTGTAGAATTCTCAAACTGAAATCCTATCAAACCATACCTTCAAAGGCCAACATAATGGCACCTTAAATAAATGCTAATCTGCACTCACGCTGCAATCTGGCGCCCATTCTTCTGGTGATTTGGTCAAAGCTACAACCAAGCAAAGATATTTTACATGCTATATGAACTAAGATATGGATTTTGTGTTCCCAGGTCTATAATATCCATGCTCAGCCGGTTCCCTGCAAGCGCTTTCGGCCATGACCTCAAGTTCTGCAGCTAGGCCGTGAAGTGTTGGTCCTTCTCATCGTCCACCGATGATGGTGCCGAGAGAAGTAGGGGAATGAGGATGTTGCTGTCATGGTCGTCGAAACGACTTGCCGTGGACGCAGTCACGCACTAGATGCCATTGACGGCTAGCCATGGACGATCACCTCGCCGCCTCCGCAAAATATGGATGCACGAGATTCTGGTACTAACATTGTGGAGTGTGTGCGATTTCAGTGCTGTGACTTATACACTTTGTGGAAGAAACCCCCGGTTTGATTTACAGGTGATGCTGATTCGTTTGGGATCTACTTCTGACAGATCAATTTGGTTTGTTGGCTGCTGAGTGGCTTCATGTGATGCTACCCAGCAGCCAACAAAGCCCCAAAGCTACACGTATGTACTATAACATGGCCCTAGAGCTACACGTATGTACCATAATGTTTCATCTTTCGATTTTGACGTTCAATATTGACTCCTTGATCCTGTTTCTTAGGGTTCATGATTGACAATTTGTCTTGGGCTATGGAACAATCCAGACTTTAGATGTACATCATATTTGATGCATCAGCCTAATCTGTACTTCAAATTACAGTGTATAATTTGTTTGATAGGGTCGCGCTATTCGTCATCCTAGGTGAGGAATAGTTATTCTTCACCCCCATCTATTTTAACATGAATGCACCGTAATTTTATGTTCCGTAAATTTTATCTTATTTCAGACATAAAAGGAGAACGTAAAAAAATATATAATCGCCGTAAAAAATATTTTATGTTACGCAAATTTCAAACATAAAAACATAGTGTAAAATGTACATAAAATATAATTTTTCTGGTCTTCTGCCATTTTTTATGCCAAATGTGTACAATTTCCATCCAACTTGCTAATTCAACTTTACTTACTTTATGAACTTTTTTATAATGATTCTAAACAGCATAACAATCTAGGCAATATTTTCCAAAGGATGTTTTTTTACATCTTCCTATATCATTTTGATGTGAGATGGGTTGTAAATACAGAACTCTAAATAATTTATCATAATTGTTATGTGACATCCGTAAGCCATCGTTGGGGGATAAAAGGCGTGTTGAAATTGAGGACATGAACAGGCGGAGAGGGTTCTTGAACTATGCTTATTAGGCCTTGTACAATGGAAAGTGCTTAGGGGAGGTGCTTAAAAAAATAAACCAGACTTTTTTTAAGCACCGGTGCTTATTTGTACAGGATAGACGCTTAGTTTAAGCGTCTATCCTGTACAAATAAGCACGGGTGCTTAAGAAAAGTCTGGTTTATTTTTCTAAGCATTTCTCTAAGCACCTCCCATTGTACAGGGCCTTAGGGTAAGGGCGTGCTAGGGATGTCTGATCTCATCACGTAGTGGAGATGTACAGCCCGGTGCTTATGTGATGATTATGTCATGGATGAGATACCCATGTCTATGTTGTCGTGAATATGCCCGTCGTGTCGTAGTGTTCTATTTTTTTTTTCAGTTGCAATGCACGGGCATTTGTGCTAGTACTCCCTCCGTTCTGAATTACTTGTCTTAGATTTATCTAAATACGGAGGTATCTAGCATTAAAATGAGTCTAGATACATCCGTATCTAGACAAATCCAAGACAACTAATTCGGAACGGAGGGAGTATATATATATAGAGAGTGATCAGAATAGTTATTCGGTCGAGTGAAAAAAAACACCCTCTCCCCCCGCACGATGCGCCTCCCCCCACCTCGAACAGCCGCCACGGCCAGCCCCACCTCCAGCCACCGGATGCCGCCGCCGCGGCCGAGCCCTCAACCGCCGGATGCCGCCGCCGCAGCCGAGCCCTCAACCACCGGATCCCGCCGCCGCCACTACAGCCTCGGCCACCAACTGCCGGATCCCGCCGCCTCCACTGCGTCTCCGACTACCAACTGACGGATCCCGTCGACGCCACTGCGATCCCGGCCACCAACTGCTGGATCCCGCCGCCCGGGTCACCCCACCGGCCCCTCCGCCCTATGATCTGCTGCCGGTACCGCCGCCCTGCATGTGGATGCGCGCCATCATCCCCAATGCGCTGTCGCCGACAACGGCAGCACCCCATCGGTGTGGGCCCGGCGCACTTCCTACCGGCCTTCGTCCTCCCCTTCTACTAGCCCCGGCCATGGCCCCTCCACAACTACTGAGCGCCGGCCTCCGCCATCTCCCTCCATCTTCCTCTGCTCGCGATGGACTGCATGGCACAAACCGTGAGTTCGCCATATTCCTGCACAAAATTTTGCAGTTTAAGAAAAATGAAGATGGTAGTTCGAGAAGACTATTTTTAGCTGTTTTCTGGCGCCACCACCTACAGCCGGCACCGCAGCGGCCAGGCCGTTCAACTTCGCCTCCTCGGGGCGTTCACCTCTGCCCGTGTGAGCGCGCGTCGCACCTGTGCGCTCCGCTTGGAGGCACCATGCGTCTGGCCACCCAGCACATCTACGCTCCAAGCTCCAACCTTTCTGTTGCTCCCTGCAATTGTATAGTATCCAGATCAAATGGTTGATTCCTATTCTCTAAGTGATTTTGATGTCTGAAGTTCAACTGTATATGCAGGCGCAAAAAAACTGTTGTTTTTGGTACATTAGTTTCAGTTTCACAGGTCGGTTTCCTTCCCAGTTTATATCCGAAAATGCATCAATGAGGATCGACGGTAGTCCGGGATCTGCGACGACGAGGGATGCTATTTTTGGTTTGCTTTTGTGAATCGGACATGAAGTGTGGTGGACGGACGACTAGAGGTATTGCTGCCATTGTTAGTAGCCAAGTGAAAATACTACTAGGATCATCCATGATACAGTATGAGCTTTTGTGGTTGATCAGTACATGGCAATTGATCCTCCATGTGTGTACGATTGCATCCATATTTGTTGTTCTCTGAATAAGAAGCTCTGCGCTATTCTTTTGTAACTGCATCCACCAGAGATAGATAGATGAAACCATTGATAGAATCAAGTTCAGTTCAGTAGAAGCTCTCTGTGCGCTTGCTCCAAGCTGCAGGACACTGCTCAAATGCACTGGTGTCTGATGGTTGTTCATCATCCAGCCAGCCATCCATCAGTTCTGCTTTTCTACCATTGTGGTCGCCCAATATTCGTCAAGCTGCAGGGCCGCATCTGGCTCTCTTCAATTATCGGTCATCAACGGCGAAACAAACAGTTGCCAAAAAAGAACGGCGAAACAAACAAAAAGGTCAGAATCTGGCCCTCTAGAAGTTCAGTTTGTTGATTTTCTGAAGTTTTTAAACATGACTATAACCGTGTATATTTTGCAGGGCCATGTGATAGGGATTTTTCTATGGTTGTGATAATGCACTTCTATTCGTTGTCACCACAAATCCTCACAGCTATTGCTCTCGCTGCTGGCGCGTCCTGTGGCTGGCACTCCTGGTGTGCGTACCGTTCGTGCCACCGACGCCCTATTGCCAGTGTTGTTGGCTTGTGCCCGGGTCAGTTCCAGCCATTTTTGCCTTTGCCGTCCACATGCACTTTTGGATCCTTCAGATTTGTGATGTGCTAATGACTACTACATGTTTGTTCAGATGCTCCTATGAGGATACAAAGATGTGTATGTGTGTATTTCTCCACACAATAAAAAGTTTGTACATAGTAATTTTTCATTTAAAAATGTGTGGCTGCCTATAGTTCTTTTCTGTCTGTGTGTTAGTGGTGAGTGCGTGCATTGTACTAGTGGTTTACCGGTGTGTGCGTGCGGGTACATGCATAAACCAGTGCACATGCGTGCTGTGCACACACAAAATGAAGAGAGTTTCATAGTTTTTAGCCAGCTCGTCTGCACCATTAGTGTTCGTGTTTACGCCCCAAAATAAGAATATTACTTTTGTACAAAGCTAGAAAAATATAAACACAAATTTTGCTTAGGTATTGTTTGATTTGTTGTTCTTTTTTTGTCACTACTAGGAAAAGGGCTATAGATGGGATGGACACTAATGGCGCACTGTACATGTGGTGCGTCATTACTAAATACTAATGACGCACCATGTGTTGGTGTGCCATTAGTGTGCAAATACTAATGGCGCACCACATCCCATGGTGCGCCATTAGTAATTTTTTTTTAATTTTTTCAAAACTACTAATGGCGCACCGTGGGAGTGGTGCGCCATTACTAGTTGACATAGTAATGGCGCACCACACCCACCGTGCGCCATTAGTAGTTTTGAAAAAAAAATAAAAATAAAATAAATAAAAATTTGTTAGTAATGGT
>NC_041380.1:547423688-547440727 GCF_002162155.2 Triticum dicoccoides | reverse complement strand
TTCTTTTTTTTTTCAAAACTAGTAATGGCGCACCGTGGGTGTGGTGCACCATTACTAGTTTAACTAGTAATGGCGCACCACCCCACGGTGCGCCATTACTAACTTGGCCCAAAAGTTTCCGAATGCACCCCCCTCCCGTGGACCGCCTTTTCAGTTTTAAAAATAATAAAAGAAAATGATAAAAATGTCAAAAAAAATAAAAGAAAATAAGTTTCCCATGTGATATGTGGTCTAGTTGTTCGGAAAATTTACAAATATGAATTTTGACTTTATTTGCAAAATCTCTCTGGAAATTTGTAAAATGGCCATAACTTTTGCATACGAACTCGGATTAAAAAGTTTTTTATATGAAAAATCATCTACTCAAAAAGTTACATCCAAATTTAACTGGGGGAACCTTGTTAAACATTTTTAAAATCCCCAAAAACCTAACAGAAAAAAGTTACGGGGCTTTCAAGATCTAGAGGCAAAAAAAATTCAAAATTACTAGTGGCGCACCGTGGATGTGGTGTGCCACTAGTAACAGAAAAAAAAATTGGTTTTGAATTTTTTTTGAATTGTTTTTCAAAAAATGATACGTAATATGATCGGGAAGTTTGAAATATTTTTCAAAATTTCATCATAGTCATGAACATGAACAAAATCTTAGACATCAACAAGGTATAATAGGATTGATATGCTAGATATATCAACAAGTGCCTGTGAAGTGAGCTGTTGCTGGGGTTGGATAGAACTCTGAAGTTAAGTGTGCTTGTGCTGGAGTACTGTAAGGATGGGTGACCTTTCAGGAAGTTTGACCATGGAGTGCGATTTGACCTGAGTTTAAGCATATTGACCCGAGATAAGCCATAGTGACCCGAGATTAAGAAAAAAACAAATTTTTTTTTTGAAAATTTCTAAAAAAAATTGAAAACGCCATTAGTAGTCAAAACTGGTGCGCCATTAGTAGGCCTTTTTCTAGCAGTGTATTCTTATGCCTATAGGGAACCGAGCCTATTTAATTTTGTAATTTTTTAATTTCATTTAATTCGTATAAACCACGAGAGTTCATGGAAAAAATAATACGACATTCAGTATGTCTTTGATGTAAAAATCTATAAAATTAAAAACATGACGCAGTTCAATCAGTGCTAACACGGGAGTCCAGGAATAAAACAATGAAGTTATAAACAGAAATGAAAAGTCAAATAAAAAACCTGTTTCTAAAAAATAAAACCCAATGTGTTGAAATTAAAATAATAGATCATTTATAAAAAATCCAATAGGCTCAAATTAATATAATAGAAAAAAGTTTAAAAACTAAAAAAGTTATTCTCCCTATTTAAATCACACATAATTTCAAAAATTAAAATAATGGAGTGGTTTGATGTTCATTACAAAGTAGGATTTTTCTTATTACTAAGAAATAAAACCAAGAAGTCCAAGTTAAAAATATGGAGAAGTTTGATGATTATAAAAACTATGATTTTCCTCACTATTTAAGAATAGAAACAAGAAGTTCAAAATAAAGTAATGCAATAGTTCGATGTATAAAAAATGTAAAATCTGAATTTATTGATGGGAAGAACATAAGAAGTTCAGACAAAAATAACACAATAATACAAAAATAAGAGAGCCGGATATTTCATCGTTTCGAATAAAAAATATAAGAAGTTCAAATTTTAAACATAAAGAAGTTCAAAATATCATAAAAAATGGCGTTATCACCATTTCTAAAAAAACTCTAGAAGTTCAAATTTAAATAACGGACCTGTTCAATATTCATTACAAAACTAGGATTTTGTCGTCACTGAAAGAAATGAACCAAGAAGTCCAAATTACAGAAATAGAGAAGTTCAAATTAAAAAGAAATAAAAAACACAGATTTTCCTTGTTACTAAAGAATAAAAATAACGAAGTTGAAATTAAAAAAGAGCAGTAGTTTGATGTATACGGGAAACTCAAATTCTTTCCGTTCTCTATGGAAAATAAAACTATGAAGTTCAATTTACAAAAAAATTGATGTTTATTTAAAAAACATATTTCCTTTCTAATAATATGACTAAGAAGTTGAAATTAAAATAACAGAGAAGTTCAAAGTATATAAAAACCTAGATTTGTTGCAAGAAGTTCATGTGCACCTCCATGCATGGTTCAGAATTTATATTGCAGGACATCCGACCTCCAATTACATGTTTTAAAATGGCAAAAAATGACGTCCGACCTTCAATTGCCTGTAATTCGGCGTATACACAAAAATGTGACATAAGTTCATATTAAAAACAACGAGAAATTCAAGTACTTCAAGGAATGCTTTTCAGGTGAGAATAAAAGTACAAAAAAATAAAAGCATAAAATGTTTGTTGAAAGAAGTTCAAGTGATCTATCCGGGGAAACAAGAAGTTCAAAAATTAAATAACAAAGAATCTCAACTTTTAATAAATAGAGCGCTTCAAAATTTCGTAAAAAAGATTAAGAAATAAAACCAGGAAGTCCATATTAAAAAGATGCAAAAGTTCGATGATTATAGAAAACTCAGATGTTCTCGTTATTAAAGAATGGAAACAAGAAATTCAACTTTTAATGATAGAGCGCTCCAAAATTTCGTAACAAAAGATCAAGAAATAAAACCAGGAAGTCCATAATAAAAAGATGGAGAAGTACGATGATTATAGAAAACTCAGATTTTCCTCGTTATTAAAGATTGGAAACAAGAAGTTCAAAAATTAAATAACAAGAAGTTCAACTTTTAATAATAGAGCACTTCAAAATTTCATAAAAAAAGATTAAGAAAATTAGATTAAAAATTTATAAAAAAATAAAATATTTTCACGTAACTGAGAGAAGATCAGGTTGATAACTGCCAGAAGTTCATGTACTACACGCTGTGCATTTGTATGAAAAAAGAATGAAAAAGCAAAGGCTAAAAGTTTCGTTGCTAGAAGTTCAAGTGCTCAACCCGAGAAAGTTCAGAAATTCTTGTGAGAGAGGTTGAACAAAAATACGTGACAGAAGTTCAAGGTGAAAACAGCGTGAAGTTCAACTACTACACGAAATGCATTTCAGATAAGAATATAAGCTTAGAAAACTAAAATCTTCAAAGGTTTGTTGTAAGAAGTTCACGTGCTCCTCCCGGTGAAGTTCGAGATCTCTAGTGCGAGACGTCGAACCTTCAACTACATGTTAAAAACAAGTAAAAATGATGTTGTTTTTGCCATTTTTAATACTGCTCTCAAACAGTAACGAATTTGTGATGATTGTCTTGATGAAAAATTTAGTTGCTCGAAGTTCAAGTGACCTGCCCGGGAAAATTCAAAAAAGGATTTTTCCCATTACTAACAAATAAAACTAAGAAGTTCAAATTTTAAAAATGGTGAAGTTCGATGTCTATAAGAAATGCAGATTTTTCTCATAATTTTTCCCGTTACGAACGAAAAAACCAAGAAATTCAGTTTGAAAATATCCAAGAAGTTGTACGATGTTTATTACAAAATTAGCATTTTTTCCCGTTAAAAATGAATGACACCAAGAAGTCCAAATTGAAAAAAACCAAGAAGTTCATTCTTAAAAAATACAATAGTTCAATGTATATGAAAAAAATAGATTTTCCTCGATAATAAATAATAAACCAAGAAGTTCAATTTCAGAAAATGGAGCAGTTCAATATTTATCACAAAAACTTAAATCTTTCCCATTGCTAACGAATAAACCAAGAAGTTCAGTTCGAAATAACAAAGAATTTGTATAATGTTTATTACAAAACTAAGATTTTTTTCGTATAAAAATCGAATGCAATTCTTTACTCAAAATATAAAAAGGTGAAGTTCATATTGAAATAACAGAGAAGTTCAGAGTTTTATTAAAACCTAGGATTTACCTGTTGAAAAAAAAACACAGCACCATTTTTTGCACTTTTAAAAACAACTCATAAATGAAAAGAATGGTTGATAGACGTTCAATTGCTCAGCTAGGAAAAGTTCAAAAAATTCTTGTGAGAGAAGTTCACCGTGTATTGAGATGTCCAAAATACATAAAAAATATTTTTTTTGTGTTTAAAAATAATTCTCTCAAACCAGAGAGAAGTTCAAAAGTGATAACAACCGGAAGTTCACGTACTACATGGTGTGTATTTCATACAAGAAAAATACAAATAAAGTAAAACAGACATGCCCAGAAGTTCAACTACTTCACGCAGTGCAAAAAACAACATGTCAAAAAACAGAGTGAAGTTCAAACAGACATGCCCGAGAAGTTCAACTACTTCACGCAGTGCATTTCCATTCGCGATGAAGGCGGAAATCATGATCTTGTCATTTTCTAATTTACTTCAAAACGACAGGAATATCATTTGTGTAAGTTCAAGTCCTCGGTCGGAGAAAGTTAAAAAAATATTGTGAGAGAGGTCTGTACAAAAAGAATATCATTTGTGTAACACTGACGAAAATGGATGGGAAAATTACAAACGAAAATATGTTATAGAAGTCCAACGTGAAAACAGCGGAAAATGATCAACACAGAATGAATTTCACAAGAAAAAACTTTTAAAACCATCGCGAGTATGAAAAAATGATCAACACAGAAAAGTTGCGTGTTTATAGCAGCTTTCCATCGGTATATCACTTGCTTAATTCTGGTGAGTGAATGAAGAGCTACGAGCAAAAAAAAGCACGTGAAAAACAGAGTGAAGTTCAGGCAGAACTGCCACAGAAGTTCAAGTACTTCACGCAATGCATTTTCAACGAATCTGTTTTGCGATAAAGGCAGAACGAGTGATCTCGCCGTTTCTGAAATTACTTGAAAATGACTGGGATTCAGAGAAAACCATCAATATGAAAAAGTTTTGCATTTTTCGTAGCTTTTCAACAGTATATTTTTTGCTCCGTTCCGATGAAGTTTGTAGAAATTACAACGAAAATACCCTTTTAGCCATTTTCAAAATCAACGTAAAACCATAATGAATTTGGAGAAACAATATATAACAAAAAGTTTCGCATTTGTTCAGGATTTCCAACTCCATATCATTTGCTATGTTCGGACATATGATTAAAAATATATATCGAAAATACAAACTTGGTAGAACTTGTACCGATTTCTAAATTACTTTTAAACCATTCAAAATTAGAAAAAACATTCAACATGAGAAAAAAGTGCATTTTCATAAGCTTTCCAACGCCATATCAGTTGTCTCAATTGGATTAGGCGTTTAGAAATGGCAACAAAAATACGAACTCGGTTGTTCGGTTTGCGAAATTTTACTATTTTCCACATTAC
The DNA here is from genome assembly GCF_002162155.2 of Triticum dicoccoides. Classification (NCBI taxonomy): domain Eukaryota; kingdom Viridiplantae; phylum Streptophyta; class Magnoliopsida; order Poales; family Poaceae; genus Triticum; species Triticum dicoccoides. The sequence continues at coordinate 547,435,477 of NC_041380.1, read as the reverse complement.
ACTTTAACCATAGGGAATTAGAAAAAACTTTCATCATGTGGAAGGAGCGGTTTTACAGCAGCTTTCCAACGCCATATTATTTGCCTCATTTCGATAAATGGTTTAGAAATGCGATCAAAAATACGATTCACGTTTTTTGTATGAAGAAAAAACGGTTTTCAAAACTGCTCTTAAACCACTCACATTTTGCCAAAATTTGAAGTTGGGTCATGATACTGGTGTCCATAGCTTTCCAATGGTATATCGCAAGCCCCATTTGGGCAATGTTGACAGAAGTTCAACGTAGCACTAGGGGAAGTTCAGGTCGAACAACCCAAGCAGTAAAATTGCAAAAAACGCAATTTCATCACGACCCGAGAGCAAAATCCGCCAGCGAGCGAGATTTCTATTTAAAACTGGTATTTAGTTGCTAAAAAATGTTTCTAGATTACACTAACATCATATAGAACACTACTAACCAAAATAATTCACGGGGGAAGCCACGGTTGCAAAGATAGCCAGAAGGCCGGGTTCGTACAAAGGGAAGTTCGGGCGCGTGTACAAACAAAAATACGTCACAGAAGTTCAAGGTGAAAATATCATGAAGTTCAACTACTAAGCTGAATGAATTTCAGATGAAAAACTTTTAAAATCGTTGCGAGTATGAAAAAATGATCAACATAGGAAAGTTGCGTGTTTACAGCAACTTTCTATCGGTATATCACTTGCTCAATTCCAGTGAGTGGATGGAGAGCTAGGAGCAGTGGATAGAGATATATGAGAAAAAAAAGCACGTGAAAAACAGAGTGAAGTTCAAGTACACGTGCCAAGAAGTTCAGGTTCTTCACGCAGTGCATTTTCGAAGAATCAGTTTCGCGATAAAGGCAGAACAAATGATCTCTCCATTTTCGCCATTACTTGAAAACGGCTAGGAATCAAAGAAAACCATCAACATGAAAAAGTTTCGCATTTTCCGTAGCTTTTCAGCGGTATATTATTTGCCATATTCCGATAAAGTATGTAGAAATTATGCCAAAAATACGTTTTTATTTATTTTCCAATTTGACTTAAAACTATGCCCTAGAGGTAATAACAAAGTTATTATTTATTTCCTCATATCATGATAAATGTTTATTATTCATGCTAGAATTGTATTAACCGGAAACATGATACATGTGTGAATACATAAACAAACATAACGTCACTAGCATGGTTGGAAAAAGCGGTAGGCGTAAGCGAGGCGGTTGGCCTTCGCCTAGTGCCTAGGCGGTGCCTAAGCGCCCTAGGCGCGGCCTAGGCGGTAATGTAGTTTTTACTCGTAATGTATTTGTGATTATTATATGAGTGTTGATATTAGTTTAGGGCATATAAACAAGTTAATTACCATCTACTACCACTAGAATATAACCCGTTTGGCATACTAGTGCAGTATGTGGCATGATTTCTTGTTTGCGTAGGCAATTCCTTGCTTGCCCTGCCTAGACCTCCATTTATGCCCTAGGCAAGGCGTTTGGCCATTTCCTAGCGCCTAGGCATGCCTAAGCGCCTCCTAGGCACTGCCTTTTCCAACAGAGGTCACTAGTATGCCTCTACTTGACTAGCTCATTAATCAAAGATGGTTATGTTTCCTAACCATGGACATGTGTTGTCATTTGATTAATGGGATCACATCATTAGGAGAATGATGTGATTGACATGACCCATTCCGTTAGCCTAGCACTTGATCGTTTAGTATATTGCTATTGCTTTCTTCATGACTCATACATGTTCCTGTAACTATGAGAATTATGCAACTCCCGTTTACCGGAGGAACACTTTGGGTACTACCAAACGTCACAACGTAACTGGGTGATTATAAAGGAGTACTACAGGTGTCTCCGAAGGTACATGTTGAGTTGGCGTATTTCAAGATTAGGTTTTGTCACTCCGATTGTCGGAGAGGTATCTCTGGGCCCTCTCGGTAATGCACATCACTATAAGCCTTGCAAGCAATATGACCAATGAGTTGGTTACGGGATGATGCATTACGTAACGAGTAAAGAGACTTGCCGGTAACGAGATTGAACTAGGTATTGGATACCGACGATCGAATCTCGGGCAAGTAACATACCGATGACAAAGGGAACAACGTATGTTGTTATGCGGTTTGACCGATAAAGATCTTCGGAGAATATGTAGGAACCAATATGGGCATCCAGGTTCCGCTGTTGGTTATTGACCGAGAATAGTTCTAGGTCATGTCTACATAGTTCTCGAACCCGTAGGGTCCGCACGCTTAACGTTACGATGACAGTTTTATTATGAGTTTATAAGTTTTGACGTACCGAAGTTTGTTCGGAGTCCCGGATGTGATCACGAACATGACGAGGAGTCTCGAAATGGTCGAGACATAAAGATTGATATATTGGACGACTATATTCGGACACCAGAAGTGTTTCGGGTGATTTCGGAGAAAACTGGAGTGCTGGAGGGTTTACCGGAACCCCCCGGGGAAGTATTGGGCCTTAGTGGGCCTGAAGGGAGAGAGTGTTGGGGAACGTAGTAATTTCAAAAAATTTCCTACGCACACGCAAGATCATGGTGATGGCATAGCAACGAGAGGGGAGAGTGTTCGTCCACGTATCCTCGTAGACCGTAAGCGGAAGCGTTATGACAACGCGGTTGATGTAGTCGTACGTCTTCACGATCCGACCGATCCAAGCACCGAACGTACGGGGCCTCCGAGTTCAGCACACGTTCAGCTCGATGACAATCTCCAGCCTCCGATCCAGCCGAGTCTCCGGAGAAGAGTTCCGTCAGCACGACGGCGTGGTGACGATGTTGATGCTCTACCGGCGCAGGGCTTCGCCTAAGCTTCGCGACGATATGACCGAGGTGGAATATGGTGGGGGAGGGGGGCACCGCACACGGCTAAGGAACGATCCGTAGATCAACTTGTGTGTCCATGGGGTGCCCCCTGCCCCCGTATATAAAGGAGGGAGGGAGGAGGAGGCCGGCCCTAGGAGGGGCGCGCCATGGGGAGTCCTACTCCCACCGGGAGTAGGATTCCCTCTTTCCTAGTCCAACTAGGAGTCCTTCCATGTATTAGGAGTAGGAGACAAGGAAGGGGAAGAGAGAAGGGAAGGAAGGAGGGGGTGCGGCCCCTCCCCCTAGTCCAATTCGGACTAGGCCATGGGGGGGCGCGTGGCCTGCCCTAGGCAGCCCCTCTCTCTTTCCCGCAGGGCCCAATAAGGCCCAATACTTCTCCCCGGCGAATTCCCGTAACTCTCCGGTACTCCGAAAAATACCCGAATCATTCGGAACCTTTCCGAACTCCGAATATAGTCGTCCAATATATCGATCTTTACGTCTCTACCATTTCGAGACTCCTCGTCATGTCCCCTATCACATCCGGGACTCCGAACAAACTTTGGTACATCAAAACTTATAAACTCATAATAAAACTGTCATCGTAACGTTAAGCGTGCGGACCCCACGGGTTCGAGAACTATGTAGACATGACCTAGAACTATTCTCGGTCAATAACCAATAGCGGAACCTGGATGCCCATATTGGTTCCTACATATTCTACGAAGATCTTTATCGGTCAAACCGCATAACAACATACGTTGTTCCCTTTGTCATCGGTATGTTACTTGCCCAAGATTCGATCGTCGGTATCCAATACCTAGTTCAATCTCGTTACCGGCAAGTCTCTTTACTCGTTACGTAATGCATCATCCCATAACCAACTCATTGGTCATATTGCTTGCAAGGCTTATAGTGATGTGTATTACCGAGAGGGCCCAGAGATACCTCTCCGACAATCGGAGTGACAAAACCTAATCTCAAAATACGCCAACCCAACATCTACCTTTGGAGACACCTGTAGTACTCCTTTATAATCACCCAATTATGTTGTGACGTTTGGTAGCACCCAAAGTGTTCCTCCGGTAAACGGGAGTTGCATAATCTCATAGTTTCAGGAACATGTATAAGTCATGAAGAAAGCAATAGCAATATACTAAACGATCAAGTGCTAGGCTAACGGAATGGGTCATGTCAATCACATCATTCTCCTAATGATGTGATCCCATTAATCAAATGACAACACATGCCTATGGTTAGGAAACATAACCATCTCTAATTAATGAGCTAGTCAAGTAGAGGCATACTAGTGACGTTATGTTTGTCTATGTATTCACACATGTATCATGTTTCCGGTTAATACAATTCTAGCATGAATAATAAACATTTATCATGATATGAGGAAATAAATAATAACTTTATTATTGCCTCTAGGGCATATTTCCTTCAGTCTCCCACTTGCACTAGAGTCAATAATCTAGGTTACATAGTAATGATTTTAACACCCATGGAGTCTTGGTGTTGATCACGTTTTGCTCGTGAGAGAGGCTTAGTCAATGGATCTGCAACATTCAGATCCGTATGTATCTTGCAAATCTCTATGTCTCCCACTTGGACTTGGTCCCAAATGGAATTGAAGCGTCTCTTGATGTGCTTGGTCCTCTTGTGAAATCTGGATTCCTTTGCCAAGGCAATTGCACCAGTATTGTCACAGAAGATCTTCATTTGTCCCGATGCACTAGGTATGACACCTAGATCGGAAATGAACTCCTTCATCCAGACTCCTTCATTTGCTGCTTCCGAAGCAGCTATGTACTCCGCTTCACATGTAGATCCCGCCACGACGCTTTGTTTAGAACTGCACCAACTTACAGCTCCACCGTTTAATAAAAACACGTATCCGGTTTGCGATTTAGAATCGTCCGGATCAGTGTCAAAGCTTGCATCGACGTAACCATTTACGACTAGCTCTTTGTCACCTCCATATACGAGAAACATATCCTTAGTCCTTTTCAGGTATTTCAGGATGTTCTTGACCGCTGTCCAGTGATCCACTCCTGGATTACTTTGGTACCTTCCTGCCAAGCTTATTGCTAAGCATACGTCAGGTCTGGTACGCAGCATTGCATACATGATAGAGCCTATGGCTGAAGCATAGGGAACATCTTTCATTTTCTCTCTATCTTCTGCTGTGGTCGGGCATTGAGTTTGACTCAACTTCACACCTTGAAGCACGGGCAAGAACCCTTTCTTTGCCTGATCCATTTTGAACTTTTTCAAAATTTTATCAAGGTATGTGCTTTGTGAAAGTCCTATTAAGCGTCTTGATCTATCTCTATAAATCTTGATGCCTAATATGTAAGCAGCTTCACCGAGGTCTTTCATTGAAAAACTTCTATTCAAGTATCCCTTTATGCTATCCAGAAATTCTATATCATTTCCAATTAATAATATGTCATCTACATATAATATCAGAAATGCTACAGAGCTCCCACTCACTTTCTTGTAAATACAGGCTTCTCCAAAAGTCTGTATCAAACCTTATGCCTTGATTACACTATCAAAGCGTTTATTCCAACTCCGAGATGCTTGCACCAGTCCATAAATGGATCGCTGGAGCTTGCACACTTTGTTAGCACCTTTTGGATCAACAAAACCTTCTGGCTGCATCATATACAACTCTTCTTCCAGAAATCCATTCAAGAATGCAGTTTTGACATCCATTTGCCAAATTTCATAATCATGAAATGCAGCAATAGCTAACATGATTCGGACAGACTTAAGCATCGCTACGAGTGAGAAAGTCTCATCATAGTCAACCCCTTGAACTTGTCGAAAACCTTTCGCAACAAGTCGAGCTTTATAGATAGTTACATTACCATCATCGTCAGTCTTCTTCTTAAAGATCCATTTATTCTCAATGGCTTTCCGATCATCGAGCAAGTCAACCAAAGTCCATACTTTGTTCTCATACATGGATCCCATCTCAGATTTCATGGCCTCTAGCCATTTTGCGGAATCTGGGCTCATCATCGCTTCCTCATAGTTCGTAGGTTCATCATGGTCAAGTAACATGACTTCCAGAATAGGATTACCGTACCACTCTGGTGTGGATCTTAATCTGGTAGACCTACGAGGTTTAGTAGAAACTTGATCTGAAGTTTCATGATCAATATCATTAGCTTCCTCACTAATTGGTGTAGGTGTCACAGGAACTGATTTCTGTGATGAACTACTTTCCAATAAGGGAGCAGGTACAGTTACCTCATCAAGTTCTACTTTCCTCCCACTCACTTCTTTCGAGAGAAACTCCTTCTCTAGAAAGGATCCATTCTTAGCAACGAATGTTTTTCATTCGGATCTGTGATAGAAGGTGTACCCAATAGTCTCTTTTGGGTATCCTATGAAGACACATTTCTCCGATTTAGGTTCGAGCTTATCTGGTTGAAGTTTCTTCACATAAGCATCGCAACCCCAAACTTTAAGAAACGACAACTTTGGTTTCTTGCCAAACCACAGCTCATAAGGCGTCGTCTCAACGGATTTTGATGGTGCCCTATTTAACGTGAATGCGGCCGTCTCTAAAGCATAACCCCAGAACGATAGCGGTAAATCGGTAAGAGACATCACAGATCGCACCATATCTAGTAAAGTACGATTACGACGTTCGGACACACCATTTCTTTGTGGTGTTCCAGGTGGCGTAAGTTGTGAAACTATTCCGCATTGTTTCAAATGTAAACCAAACTCGTAACTCAAATATTCTCCTCCACAATCAGGTCGTAGAAATTTTATTTTCTTGTTACGATGATTTTCCACTTCACTCTGAAATTCTTTGAACTTTTCAAATGTTTCAGACTTGTGTTTCTTTAAGTAGATATACCCATATCTGCTCAAATCATCTGTGAAGGTGAGAAAATAACGATATCAAATACGAGCTTCAACATTCATCGGACAACATACATCTGTATGTATGATTTCCAACAAATCTGTTGCTCTCTCCATAGTACCGGAGAACGGTGTTTTAGTCATCTTGCCCATGAGGCACGGTTCGCAAGTACCAAGTGATTCATAATCAAGTGATTCCAAAAGTCCATCAGTATGGAGTTTTTTCATGCGCTTTACACCGATATGACCTAAACGGCAGTGCCACAAATAAGTTGCACTCTTATTATCAACTCTGCATCTTTTGGCTTCGACATTATGAATATGTGTATCACTACTTTCGAGATTTAATAAAAATAGACCACTCTTCAAGGGTGCATGACCATAAAAGATATTACTCATATAAATAGAACAACCATTATTCTCTGATTTAAATGAATAACCATCTCGCATCAAACAAGATCCAGATATAATGTTCATGCTCAACGCTAGCACCAAATAACAATTATTCAGGTCTAAAACTAATCCCGAAGGTAGAAGTAGAGGTAGCATGCCGACCGCGATCACATCGACTTTGGAACCGTTTCCACGCGCATCGTCACCTCGTCCTTCGCCAGTGCTCGCTTATTCCGTAGTCCCTATTTTGAGTTGCAAATATTAGCAATAGAACCAGTATCAAATACCCAGGTGCTACTGCGAGCTCTAGTAAGGTACACATCAATAACATGTATATCACATATACCTTTGTTCACCTTGCCATCCTTCTTATCCGCCAAATACTTGGGGTAGTTCCGCTTCTAGTGTCCAGTCTGCTTGCACTAGAAGCACTCAGTTTTAGGCTTAGGTCCAGACTTGGGTTTCTTCTCTTGAGCAGCAACTTGCTTGCCGTTCTTCTTGAAGTTCCCCTTCTTTTTCCCTTTGCCCTTTTTCTTGAAACTAGTGGTCTTGTTAACCATCAACACTTGATGCTCCTTCTTGATTTCTACCTCCACAACTTTTAGCATTGCGAAGAGCTCGGGAATTGTCTTGTTCATCCCTTGCATATTATAGTTCATCACGAAGCTCTTGTAGCTTGGTGGAAGTGATTGGAGAATTCTGTCAATGACGCTATCATCCGGAAGATTAACCCCCAGTTGAATCAAGTGATTATTATACCTAGACATTTTGAGTATATGCTCACTGACAGAACTATTCTCCTCCATCTTGCAGCTGTAGAACTTATTGGAGACTTCATATCTCTCAATCCGCGCATTTGCTTGAAATATTAACTTCAACTCCTGGAACATCTCATATGCTCCATGACGTTCAAAATGTCGTTGAAGACCTGGTTCTAAGCCGTAAAGCATGGCACATTGAACTATCGAGTAGTCATCAGCTTTGCTCTGCCAGACGTTCTTAACGTCGTCAGTTGCATCAGCAGCAGGCCTGGCACCCAGCGGTGCTTCCAGGATGTAATTCTTCTATGCAGCAATGAGGATAATCCTCAAGTTACGGACCCACTCCGTGTAATTGCTACCATCATCTTTCAACTTTGCTTACTCAAGGAACGCATTAAAATTCAATGGAACAACAGCACGAGCCATCTATCTACAAACAAACATAGACAAGCAAAATACTATCAGGTACTAAGTTCATGATAAATTTAAGTTCAATTAATCATATTACTTAAGAACTCCCACTTAGACAGACATCTCTCTAGTCATCTAAGTGATCATGTGATCCAAATCAACTAAACCATAACCGATCATCACGTGAGATGGAGTAGTTTTCAATGGTGAACATCATTATGTTGATCATATCTACTATATGATTCACGGTCGACCTTTCGGTCTCCGTGTTCCGAGGCCATATCTGCATATGCTAGGCTCGTCAAGTTTAACCTGAGTATTCTGCGTGTGCAAAACTGGCTTGCACCCGTTGTAGATGGACGTAGAGCTTATCACGCCCGATCATCACGTGGTGTCTAGGCACGACGAACTTTGGCAATGGTGCATACTCAGGGAGAACACTTCTTGATAATTTCAGTGAGAGATCATCTTAAAATGCTACCGTCAATCAAAGCAAGATAAGATGCATAAAGGATAAACATCACATGCAATCAATATAAGTGATATGATATGGCCATCATCATCTTGTGCTTGTGATCTCCATCTTCGAAGCACCATCGTCACCGGTGCGACACCTTGATCTCCATCGTAGCATCGTTGTCGTTACGCCATCTATTGCTTCTACGACTATTGCTACCGCTTAGTGATAAAGTAAAGCAATTACAGGGCGTTTGCATTTCATACAATAAAGCGACAACCATATGGCTCCTGCCAGTTGCCGATAACTTCGGTTACAAAACATGATCATCTCATACAATAAAATATAGCATCACGTCTTGACCATATCACATCATAACATGCCCTGCAAAAACAAGTTAGACGTCCTCTACTTTGTTGTTGCAAGTTTTACGTGGCTGCTACGGGCTTAGCAAGAACCGTTCTTACCTATGCATCAAAACCACAACGATAGTTTGTCAAGTTAGTGCTGTTTTAACCTTTTGCAAGGACCGGGCGTAGCCACACTCGATTCAGCTAAAGTGAGAGAGACAAACACCCGCCAGTCACCTTTAAGCACGAGTGCTCGTAACGGTGAAACCAGTCTCGCGTAAGCGTACGCGTAATGTCGGTCCGGGCCGCTTCATCTCACAATACCGCCGAACCAAAGTATGACATGCTAGTAAGCAGTATGACTTGTATCGCCCACAACTCACTTGTGTTCTACTCGTGCATATAACATCAACGCATAAAACCTAGGCTCGGATGCCACTGTTGGGGAACGTAGTAATTTCAAAAAAGTTCCTACGCACACGCAAGATCATGGTGATGACATAGCAACGAGAGGGGAGAGTGTTGTCCACGTACCCTCGTAGACTGTAAGCGGAAGCGTTAGCACAACGCGGTTGATGTAGTCGTACGTCTTCACGATCCGACCGATCCAAGCACCGAACGTACGGCACCTCCGAGTTCAGCACACGTGTAGCGACCCGACCTCAGATGGTCAAGTCTCTGTGCTCCGGTGTCATCCCTGGATCAGTAATGCTGACACCACACAGTACTTCGAAGGATTTATAACAGAGTAGCAATCACACACTTATTACATCATTTGTCCAAAGAGGACTTATTAAAATAATCATGGCTTAAGGCCATCTAATAACGATAACAGCGGAAGACTTGGAAGATAAGTGAGTCCATCAACTCCAACGGCATCACTGAGTATAGAACCACGGCCTAAAAGCACCTTACTCATCGTCTGAAAAGTCTGCAACATGAAAGTTGCAGCCCGAAAACGGGTCAGCACATGGAATATGCTGGCAAAGTAACACATAGAGAATAATGAATGATAAGCCTATACTACATGCATATTTGGCTGGTGGAAAGCTCTATGGTTACAGTTTTTTGCATAAAGCCAGTTTTTCCCTACTGCAAAGGAATAAATTTATTAACTATCATGGTGGTTGTTAAACATTGAGAATGGTTGACAGCATCCTCAATCCCAATTAAAAAGTACTCATTAACAAACCCATCAATATTAAATTAGAGTAACATGTTGAGATTCAACAGAATATTCAAGTACTAGATACTCAAGATGTCCATAACCGGGGACACGGCTAATCATGATTAGTTTGTACACTCTGCAGAGGTTTGCGCACTTTTGCCCACAAGACTCGATCGCCTCCGTTTGGTTTCTCGCACTACATGGTGTTTGAGAAACGGATGACCGAGACACAGTCTTTCAGAAGCGCTAGCACCTTACGATGGGTGGACCGGTACACCTACATCCCCTACATCTGCTAGTCCACCACTATAAGAGTTCGCACGACTTAGTCAACTATGCCAGAGCCCATAATGGCTTGTGGCTGCACACGTAAGTTACTAGTATGAATTATCTTATGATCCCTTTGAGCCTGGGTGGCGGTCCATAGGAAAATCACACGGTACCCCCGGGATTTCCAAAAAAACAGGCAAGTCCTGGTAACTCCAGGTGCCTCAATCCACCCAGATGTGTATTTAAGTTGCCACCTTAGATAAACCATTAATTAACAATCTCACATCTGTCATGGATATTCACTCACCCAATCCACGTCTACTAGCATAGCATGGCATAATAAGCAACGTAGAAGTAACTCCCAAAGGTTTCATAAGTAAAACAGGTAATAGGTACTACCTCATCTACGTCCCATCCCACAGTTTAATTGGATCCTAATCATGCAATGTGTGAGGATTGATCTAATGCATAAAAACTGGGTAGTAGAAAAAGTATGATCAAGTGTTACTTGCCTTGCTGATGATCCGCGAAACCTAGAGATTCGAAGTAACAAGCGGCGCACTCCGGGTGATCTATTGCAGACAAACAACAAGCATACAATAAGCACTCATCTAATGCACAGGTAAATCTCGAATAAAAGATCTAACCAGAAAGTTCAACTTAAGAACCCTGGTTGCAAAAAGAATCGAATCAAGTAAAGCAACGAAAGTCAAACGGCGAAAGAAAACAACTCGGTTCTAGCAATCTGAAACTAAGTCATATTTTACAGTAGCAAAACTTGGTTTAAGTTGATTAGTCGGAACGGCGGTTTCGAAACGAAACTCCAGGCGCTTGAATCACTTGCTTCCGATAAACGAGCGAGAAGATAAACTAGAAAGAAAATCGGATCTGAAATCGCTATCAGAAAAATAGCGGAATAAATCTGACTAAAAAGAAAGAACGACGAACGGTTGAACGAACGGAGGTTCATTAACCGAGGCTAAACCGGTGATCACGTTCGTTGAGACGAACGGTCCGGCGAACGCTCGCTAAACAAAACCGGCGAGAAAAACCGATCTAGGGTTTCGGAGAGAAAACCGAAACGAAAAACCGATCTAGAAAACCGGAACGGTTTGCGAGAAAAACCAAACCGAGGGGAAAATATTGACGCGGCGCGGGGCTAGTACCTCGAAGAGGCGAGGGGCTCCGGCGGCGGCGGCGGCGGCACTTGGCGGCGGCGGTGGCAAGCGGCGGCGGCGGCGCGGGTGTGGGGCGGCGGCGGCGGC
>NC_041380.1:547414331-547423014 GCF_002162155.2 Triticum dicoccoides | reverse complement strand
GGAGGGTTTTGCTTGGAGTAGGGTACAAGAATTAGAGTAGGACTAGGAATCCTAGGAACAAACACGGAATAACGAAATAAGGAAAAAGGGGCAAGGGGGTCTAGAATCCTTTTAGGATTCGGTACAGGCAAGGGGCGGCGGCTCCCTGGCGCTCGCGCGCGTGCGCGGTGGCCTTGGCCTCCTGGCCGGCCAGCAGCTTGGTGGCTTGGGCCTTTGGCCCAAGGCGCTATAGTTTTTTTTTTAAAAAATCGGTTTCGCGCGCAGAAAAATACAGAAAAGAAAATCTACCGGACTCCAAAATTAATAAAGTAAATTTTCCCCGACTCCTAAAAATGAGCCGAACAAAATGAACTTTTACTCGGGCCTAGAAATGCAATTTTTGAAAATACGCATTTTTTCCTAGGGCAAATAAACTCCGAGAAAAATCCAAAATTGGATTTATTTATTAAATCCTCATTTTTCCTAAATTTTGGGAAAGTCATATTATTCCCTCTCTTATTTTTGATATTGGAAAAATATTTGAAGATAAAATAAATAATCCAAATGATCCTCTTTTCGAAATTTGAGAGAACTCAAATATGAAAATTTCGAAACCTCCAACTCTCTCCGTGGGTCCTTGAGTTGCTTGAAATTTCTAGGATCAACAATATGCAAGAAAATATGTGATGCATGATGATCTAATGTATAACATTCCAAATTGAAAATTTGGGATGTTACAAACCCACCCCCCTTAAGATGAATCTCGCCCTCGAGATTCGGGTTGGCTAGAAAATAGGTGAGGGTGATCCTTGAGCAAATCTTCTTCTCTCTCCCAGGTGGCTTCATCCTCCGTGTGGTGGCTCCACTGAACCTTGCAAAACTTGATAACCTTGCTACGAGTAACTCTGCTGGCATATTCAAGAATCTTGACTGGTTTCTCCTCATACGTTAAATCATCCTTCAACTGAATTGTTTCCAGAGGCACTGTATCTCTTAATGGTACCTCCGCCATCTCGGCGTGACACTTCTTCAGCTGAGAAACATGGAATACGTCGTGAACTCCTGACAGTCCTTCTGGTAATTCCAATTTATAAGCGACTTCTCCCATGCGTTGCAAAACCTTATATGGTCCAACGAAACGTGGTGCTAATTTTCCTTTAACTCCAAAACATTTCACTCCTCGAAGTGGAGATACTCTAAGATAAACTCTGTCTCCAACTTCGTATTCTATCGCCTTGCGTTTTGAATCCGCATAGCTCTTCTATCTGGATTGGGCTACCTTGAGCCTGTCGCGAATCAACTTAACTTTCTGTTCAGACTCCTTAATCAAATCTGGCCCAAACAACTGACGGTCTCCAACTTCGTCCCATGACAACGGTGTCCTGCACCTTCTTCCGTATAAAGCTTCGAAAGGTGCCATCTTCAAGCTGGTTTGGTAACTGTTGTTATACGAAAACTCCGCATACGGCAAATTATCGTCCCAACTAGATCCATAATCTAGTGCACAAGCTCTCAGCATATCCTCCAAAATCTGATTGACTCTCTCAGTCTGTCCATCTGTCTGTGGGTGAAAAGCTGTACTGAATTCCAGCCTGGTTCCCAAAGTTTCATGCAACTGATTCCAAAACTTTGAGGTAAATTGGGTTCCTCTATCTGATACGATACTCCTCGGAACTCCGTGCAAACACACAATTCTAGTCATATATATCTTTGCCAACTTAGCGCTGCTATAGGTAGTCTTAACTGGAATGAAATGCGCTACCTTCGTCAAGCGGTCGACTATAACCCAAATTGAGTCATAGCCTGAACGAGTCTTTGGCAAACCCGTGATGAAATCCATGCCTAGTTTATCCCACTTCCATTCGGGTATCAGCAATGGTTGCAACAATCCTGCTGGCTTCTGATGTTCTGCCTTCACTCTCTGACATACATCACAAACTGCTACATACTCTGCAATATCCTTCTTCATTCCGGTCCACCAGAATGTTTCCTTCAAATCCAATTACATCTTGGTATTTCCTGGGTGAATCGAGTAGGGTGAATCATGTGCCTCTTGCAGAATCAACTTCCTGATCTCCGGATCATTTGGCACATATACGCGATCCTCAAACCATAGGGTATCGTGCTCATCCTCATGAAATCCCTTTGCTTTTCCTTCGCTCATTTTCTCCTTTATATCCGCGATCTCCTTGTCCTTTTTCTGAGCTTCTCTGATTTTATCCATCAAGGTAGACTGAATCTCCAATGCTACTACATAGCCTCTCGGAACTATTTCCAAACATAGCTCACGAAGGTCTTCTGCTAACTCCTCTGGTATCTCTCCCGTTGAGGGAGTCCTGGACTAGGGGGTGTCCGGACAGCCGGACTATCATCGTCCGCCGGACTCCAAGACTACGAAGATACAAGATTGAAGACTCCGTCCCGTGTCCGGATGGGACTTTCCTTGGCGTGGAAGGCAAGCTTGGCAATACGGATATGTAGATCTCCTACCATTGTAACCGACTCTGTGTAACCCTAGCCTCCTCCGGTGTCTATATAAACCGGAGGGCTTTAGTCCGTAGGACAACATACATTACAACAATCATACCATAGGCTAGCTTTAGGGTTTAGCCTCCTTGATCTCGTGGTAGATCCACTCTTGTACTACCCATATCATCAATATTAATCAAGCAGGACGTAGGGTTTTACCTCCATCGAGAGGGCCCGAACCTGGGTAAAACATCGTGTCCCTCGTCTCCTGTTACCATCCGCCTAGACGCACAGTTCGGGACCCCCTACCCGAGATCCGCCGGTTTTGACATCGACATTGGTGCTTTCATTGAGAGTTCCTCTGCGCCGTCACCGATAGGCCCGATGGCATCTTCAACCAACAACGCTGTCCAGGGGGAGACTTTTCTCCCCGGACAGATCTTCGTATTCGGCGGCTTCGCACTGCGGGCTAATTCGCTTGGCCATCTGGAGCAGATCGAAAGCTACGCCCCTGGCCGTCAGGTCAGATTCAGAAGTCTAAACTTCACGGCCAACGTCTGCGGAGACTTGATCTTCGACGGGCTTGAGCCACAACCAGGCGAGCCGCACTGTTACGATGGGCATGATCTAGCTCTGCCGCCGGACAGTGCCTTAGTGGCCGCACACGAATCCGCTTCGGCCATTAGTCCGGAGCCAATCGCCCAGACCGAGGACCGGTGGATGGACACCGCCTTGGGGGCTTCAACTTCCACGGCGATGGAGCCGAACGCTAATCTTGTCCCTCGCGAAACTCGTGATTCCATGGTTCCGGACTCCTTGCCGGACTCCGAACCTCCCGCGCCCCTACCAATCGACTCGGATTGGGCGCCGGTTATGGAATTCACCGCCGCGGACATCTTCCGACACTTGCCCTTTGGCGACATCCTAAATTCGCTAAAGCATCTCTCGTTATCGGGAGAGTCCTGGCCAGACTATGGCCAGGATGGTTGGGGTACGGACGACGAAGAAATTCAGAACCCACCCACCACCCACTTTGTAGCCACTGTCGACGATCTAACCGACATGCTAGACTACGACTCCGAAGACATCGACGGTATAGACGACGATGACGGAGACGAACAAGAAACAACGCCTATAGGGCACGGGAGGACCACCTCTTCATATGACATATACATGGTGGTGTTGGGGAACGTAGCAGAAATTCAAAATTTTCCTACGTGTCACCAAGATCTATCTATGGAGAGACTAACAACGAGTAGAAAGAGAATGCATCTACATACCCTTGTAGATCGCTAAGCAGAAGCGTTCAAGAGAACGGGGTTGAAGGAGTCGTACTCGTCGTGATCCAAATCACCGGAGATCCTAGTGCCGAACGGACGGCACCTCCGCGTTCAACACACGTACAGCCCGGTGACGTCTCCCATGCCTTGATCCAGCAAGGAGAGAGGGAGAGGTTGAGGAAGACTCCGTCCAGCAGCAGCACAACGGCGTGGTGGTGGTGGAGGAGCGTGGCAATCCTGCAGGGCTTCGCCAAGCACCGCGATAGAGGAGGAGTACTTGTGAGAGGGGGAGGGCTGCGCCAGAACTTCGTGTATAGCTCCCATGCGCCTCCCCACTGTATATAGGGGTGGAGGGGCTGATTTCTTGCCCTCCAAGTCCATTGGGGCGTTGGCCAAGGTGGGAGGAAAGAAATCTCATTATTTCCTTCCCCACCGATTGTTATCCCCCCTTTTTAGGGATCTTGATCTTATCCCTTCGGGATATGATCTTATTCCTTCTAAGGGGGGATCTTGGTGCGCCTTGACCAGGGGTGTGGGGCCTTGCCCCCACTACCCACGTCCATGTGGGTCCCCCCATGCAGGTGGGACCCACTCCGGAACCTTCTAGAACCTTCCCGGTACAATACCGAAAAATCCCGAACATTTTCCGGTGGCCAAAATAGGACTTCCCATATATAAATCTTTACCTCCGGACCATTCCGGAACTCCTCATGACGTCCGGGACCTCATCCGGGACTCCGAACAACATTCGGTAACCACATACAAACTTCCTTTATAACCCTAGCGTCATCGAACCTTAAGTGTGTAGACCCTACAGGTTCGGGAGACATGTAGACATGACCAAGACGTTCTCCGGTCAATAACCAACAGCGGGATCTGGATACCCATGATGGCTCCCACATGTTCCACGATGATCTCATCGGATGAACCACGATGTCAAGGACTTAATCAATCCCGTATTCAATTCCCTTTGTCTAGCGGTATTGTACTTGCCCGAGATTCGATCGTCGGTATCCTTATACCTTGTTCAATCTTGTTACCGGCAAGTCTCTTTACTCGTTCCGTAACACATCATCCCGTGATCAACTCCTTGGTCACATTGCGCATATGATGATGTCCTACCGAGTGGGCCCAGAGATACCTCTCCGTTTACACGGAGTGACAAATCCCAGTCTCGATCCGCATAAAACAATAGATACTTTCGGAGATACCTGTAGTGCACCTTTATAGTCACCCAGTTACGTTGTGACGTTTGATACACCCAAAGCACTCCTACGGTATCCAGGAGTTACACGCTCTCATGGTCGAAGGAAGAGATACTTGACATTGGCAAAGCTCTAGCAAATGAACTACACGATCTTTTGTGCTAGTCTTAGGATTGGGTCTTGTCCATCACATCATTCTCCTAATGATGTGATCCCGTTATCAACGACATCCAATGTCCATAGCCAGGAAACCATGACTATCTGTTGATCACAATGAGCTAGTCAACTAGAGGCTCACTAGGGACATATTGTGGTCTATGTATTCACACGTGTATTACGATTTCTGGATAATACAGTTATAGCATGAATAAAAGACAATTATCATGAACAAGGAAATATAATAACAATACTTTTATTATTGCCTCTAGGGCATATTTCCAACAGGTGGATACCCCAAAAGAGAGCAATAACGAGGACCAACGGGCCGCGGCAGAAGATAACCCCGCCAATAAACAACCAAAACAGCGGCGCAGACGCCGCCCTAAGTCCCGTCTCGACAACAACAACGCTCCTAAGGAGCCCGTAATACAGCAGGGCTCACAAGTGGACGACGAACATGCAGATAAGCAACCGTCCGAACATGACGAGTCAGATAATCAGTCCAGGCCCGGAGAAAACGACAGTCCGGACGATCTCATGCCGGACACGCCGCCAGAGAGCAAAAACCTTCGGAAAAGACTCGTCAACACTGCAAGAAGCCTGAAGAAGGAAAAGCGGAAGCTCAAAACAGCGGAAGACACACTCAGAATGAGATGGAGCAAAGTGCTCAAAACCACGGATAAATACGGCAATGGTCACCAATCAAAGAGCTACCCGAAGCGCAAGCTGCTACCAGAATTCGACGAGGAGGCCATAGAGCCTCCACCGTCAAAAAATAAAGAGGTTGCCTGGTTGGATAGACGGCCAGATGATAGGCCAAATTCTGAAAGCGGCGCCGCACATAAACCAACTAATGAACCTGGAAAGACAGATGGCCCAGCCAGGTCCATCTACGGGCCAAAGAAGAAGGCCCCAGGAAGCAAGGCAACACGTCAAATGTCCGAAGATAGTGGCACACCCAAATACAGGGGCGCCGCACACCCACTATGTTTCACCGATGAGGTGCTGGACCATGAATTCCCAACAGGATTTAAACCCATAAACATAGAGGCCTACGATGGAACAACAGACCCTGGAGTCTGGATAGAAGATTACATACTACATATACACATGGCCAGAGGAGATGATCTCCACGCCATAAAATACTTACCCCTCAAGCTCAAAGGGCCAGCCCGTCATTGGCTTAAAAGCCTCCCAAAAAACACTGTGGGAAGTTGGGAAGAGCTCGAGGAAGCGTTTACAGCAAATTTTCAAGGGACCTATGTCCGCCCTCCGGATGCAGATGATTTAAGTCATATAACTCAACAGCCCGGAGAGTCAGCGCGCAAATTCTGGAACAGGTTCCTCACCAAAAAGAACCAAATAGTCGACTGTCCGAACGCCGAAGCCTTAGCAGCTTTTAAACACAACGTCCGAGACGAATGGCTTGCCAGACACCTCGGCCAAGAGAAACCGAGGACAATGTCCGCGCTAACAAGCCTCATGACCCGCTTCTGTGCGGGAGAGGATAGCTGGCTAGCAAGATGCAGCACCAGCGACCCAAGTACATCCGAGATAAGAGATGGAAACGGAAAATCACGGCGCAGAAAAGAGCAGCGCCGGAATAAAGAGAAACGCCCAAAGAGCACGGCAGTCAACGCCGGATTCAAAAGCTCGCGGCCAAACAACAAAACATCGCCTCTTAAGGATGACGGCGATGAGCTGTCCAACTTAAACAAGATTTTGGGTCGGATATGTCAAATCCACAGCACCCCCGGAAGGCCTGCAAACCACACCCATCGGGATTGTTGGGTTTTTAAACAGTCCGGCCGACTAAACGCCAAACACAAGGGGCTCGACGCGTCAAGCGAAGACGATAAACCCCACCAGCAGAGCACCGGAAAACAAAAGACTTTCCCACAAGAGGTCAAAGCAGTAAATTCACTTCATGTGATAATACGGAAAAATAGTGCGGCACTTTCTAAAAAGAGCTTCGCGCGGTCCAACCCAGCAGACCATAGAGATTGGATATCAAAACCAATCACTTTCGACCACCTGGACTATTCCAGAAGCGTTTGAAACGCGGGACGGACTCCCCTGATATTGAATCCCATAATCGATGGACTACAATTTACTAAAGTCCTAATGGATGGAGGCAGCGACATAAACCTGTTGTATTCAAACTCAATCCGTAAGATGGGGATAGACCCCACCAAAATTCGACACAGCCGCACTTCCTTCAAAGGAGTGACGCCAGGCCCTTATGCCAAGTGCACAGGCTCCCTATTACTAGAAGTCGTGTTCGGATCACCGAACAATTTTCGGCGCGAAAAACTAATTTTCATATCGCCCCATTTAAAAGTGGATATCAAGCACTCTTGGGACAAAAGGCTTTTGTCCATTTCAACGCCATACCGCATTACGCGTCTCTTACACTCAAGATGCCCGGTCCACATGGCACCATTTTGGTGCGAGGGTCACTTAAAGACCCCGGACTCGGATAGACGAGTCCGGCTTCAGTAGGCTAGGGCTTCCTTAGCCGCACACCTCTTCACAGGGGGCTGCGCGCACAAACAAACGCGGGTTCATTCAAACCCCGCTTTACTTATTTATATTTTTTCTTTCAAACATAACTTTCTTCGCACGAATTGTTTTTAAGCTAAGCGTTCCTCTCTTTTTACAGATGAACAACGTGCGTACCCGTCCAGGATAACGGCACAACGGAGACACAGGCGCAGACGTGCAGCAGGGACCCGTTGTGAGGATTCTTTTCAGATTAAGACCCTGCGTAAACCTTTTTTACTGTCTCTTGTTGCTATTCTCCCTTGGTTCCTTCCTATAACCAAAGCGGAGCCTGACGTTTTGGCCTCGGCCGCGTCAGAAGACCATGCCCGTACCTGGACACTAGGGGCTTAGTGAAGGAAATATGCCCTAGAGGCAATAATAAAGTTATTATTTATTTCCTTATAATCATGATAAATGTTTATTATTCATGCTAGAATTGTATTTTCCGGAAACATAATACATGTGTGAATACATAGACAAACAGAGTGTCACTAGTATGCCTCTACTTGACTAGCTCGTTAATCAAAGATGGTTATGTTTCCTAACCATGAACAATGAGTTGTTATTTGATTAACGAGGTCAGATCATTAGTAGAATGATCTGATTGACATGACCCATTCCATTAGCTTAGCACCTGATCGTTTAGTATGTTGCTATTGCTTTCTTCATGACTTATACATGTTCCTACGACTATGAGATTATGCAACTCCCGTTTACCGGAGGAACACTTTGGGTACTACCAAACGTCACAACGTAAATGGGTGATTATAAAGGAGTACTACAGGTGTCTCCAATGGTCGATGTTGGGTTGGCGTATTTCGAGATTAGGATTTGTCACTCCGATTGTCGGAGAGGTATCTCTGGGCCCTCTCGGTAATACACATCACATAAGCCTTGCAAGCATTACAACTAATATGTTAGTTGTGAGATGATGTATTACGGAACGAGTAAAGAGACTTGCCGTTAACGAGATTGAACTAGGTATTGGATACCGACGATCGAATCTCGGGCAAGTAACATACCGATGACAAAGGGAACAACGTATGT